>NW_015161552.1:31829-37261 GCF_001447785.1 Gekko japonicus
TGTCCCTTGGCACCCTTCTGTGACTATTCACTCGAGAGCAGGAATTCCACTATAGCGGCCTTCCAACCAAGGCACTGAAGACAGGGTGTGTGTAGCAATTTCTCTTTCCTTTATCATCTCTTAGGATTAGTGGCTGTTCAGAGTCTGAAGGGTGCTGCAGTTCCTGTATTTTAGGGTTATCCTGAGCGAAGAGAAAAATGTGTGAGCCGGAGGCTAAAAAATTGTGAGCTAGCTCACACTAACTCAGCTTAGAGGGAACACTGGTTACCAGCAGTGTTCCCTCGAAGCTGAGTTAGTGTGAGCCAGCTCGCAGTTTTTTTAGCCTCTGCCTCACATATTTCTGTCTCAGCTCAGGAAGGGTGGCTCCAGAGCAAACTAATTTATGCAGTAGCCAAATCTCCTGCTCACAACTTTAATGCCAGTAGCTCACAAAGTAGAATTTTTGCTCACAGGACTCCATAGCTTAGAGGGAGCATTGGTTACCAGGTGTCCTCTTTTCAGAGGACACACATGTCTTTCTGTGCGTGTGTCTGTCCTCTTTCAGGATCTTTCTTTTTAAAAAAACTGATGAAAATGTCCTCTTTTTTTGGTTGGAAGGTTAGAAATATTCCTATTTAGTAGCATTTATCAGAGCTTCAATAGTTGGGGTATTTAAAATGAGATTTGTCATAGCGATCACTTGTTTGAAGTAGTCAGTCGGGAAATGTGTCCTCTTTTTGCTTTTCAAAATATGCTAACCCTATTTGCAAGGTTGCTATCTTCATAACACTTTGTGTCTCAGTCTGGCGTTTGTAAAGTTGTTACATTTAAAGTTTATATATATATTACGTTACTATGGAAAATGTGCTGCCGGAGATACTTTTCTTCATGCCCTTTTATCACTGCCTGACAAGCCTGAAGAATGCTCCTATTCCTTGACTTGAACCATCCCCAGTTCTCCTTTTGGAAAAAAATTAGGAGAAGGATCGATGTAGTCCGGGTTCTGCTGGGTTACACATTCATATGGAGGGAACAGGAAATCCGCTCACCACTAGTGGAACTAACTAGTTTAAAATCGATCAGGTGCAGTCTGAGTTTCAGTCCACGTAGGGTTAAGCGGTTTGACATTTTGCTGGGTCATTAGGCATGCTGCCATTTCTACTACCGGTGTCTAAAGAAAACCACTTAATGCCTCGAACTTGAGCATTACTGCCAGTATTGGCGGCTTGACGGGAGCAAGAGCGTTTTTCGCTTGGCTGCGCTTAGGAGATGATTGGGAAAGACAGCACTTGATGGACTTGGAGCTGTTGCTTTTGATGGATGGAATCTTTGATGAGAGAGCTCGGTAGCTTCATACGTGGACGATGGTGCCAGGGCCTTTTAGCCCACCTATTCCAAAGCAACCAGATATCACTCCCATTATAAAAAGTCATCCTTAAGCATCCTTTCTGAAAAGCTTAGCAGGCACCGGGGAAAGTAATGGTGGATACCATGGTGCCATGTTGGGGAACCCTGCCATAGGCTGCAGCAGAGGTCATTTCGGGGGGGATCGCGGGGGATCACAGTTCCCCCGGTGAGGTACGGGGGGCAGGGCACATGAAAAAGCCCCACCCCCTGCTTCCGGCCGCCCCGCTTCCGGCCCTCATTCAGCCAGGAGGAGGCAGGAGAAGAGGGAGGGTAAGTTGCTTCCTCCCTGCCTCTCCCCACCCCTGCCTGCCTGGGGCCAGGGAGGGCCTTCGCGGGGCTTCCTTGCACTCCCGCCGGCCTTGCAGGTCCACCGCCGGGCCCCTCATGGGGCTCGGCGGTGGAGCTGCAAGGCCCACGGCGGTGGCTGGGACCGTTGGGGGCGGGGGGTGTGGCCTTATGACACACTTTTAGTGATGTCAGGGTGTGTGGTCTTATGACACACTTCCGGTGATGTCAGGGGGTGTGGCCGTATGACACACTTCTGGTGATGTCAGGGTGTGTGGCATATGCTAATGAGTTATGCTAATGAGTTCCCCTAGCTCTTTTTCTACGAAACGACCTCTGAGGTTGCAGTCAGACGTGCCTTTAGATCTGACTTAGCTGTGAATGCCTGATGGATCTAAAGTGCACAATCAGACTGCAACATCTGAGAAAGGTCCTGCAGTGGTTGGCAATCCATGCTACCCCACCACAGAAACGGAGTTAAAACACACCGGGGAAAGTCTGGTCCTAACACTTGCCAATGGGCCACGGATGGATTTTCTCTAGTCTGATCACTCAAGCTCGTTCTCAGGCCGTCAGGATGGACTGCTCAGTCTATCCTGACTCGGTGCCATTTCTCACCGCTTAGAGATATGCGCATAACTGCATAATCGGTCTGTGGAGAACTCCATGGAGAACTCTTTGCATGAGGGTTCAATTCCTCATTTATGCACATGCGCACAAAATGGCAATAAAACCGCCACTCACCTGAACATGCTGTCTGATCATGCAGTGACGGGCTGAGCCCGCAGCAAAACAGGATGTGCGATCACCAATGCTCCCTCTAAGCTGTGGGGTCTTGTAAGCAAAAATTCTGCTTTGTGAGCTATCGGCATGAAAGTTGTGAGCGAGCAATTCGGCTGCTGCACAAATTAGTTTGCTCCGGAGCCATCCCTCCTGAGCTGAGATGAAAATGTTTGAGCCGGAGGCTAAAAAACTGCGAGCTGGCTCACACTAACTCAGCTTAGAGGGAACACTGGTGATCACATGACTCCATGTCAAATTCTACCAGAGGAAATAGGATCACTTCCTCTTCATGCCAAATGGCACGTCTGACCGCAGCCATAGAGTCTACCCTCTGAAGCTGTCATTTCCTCCAGGAAAACTGAGCTCCATAGTTTGGAGAAAAGTTGTAATTCTGGGAGAACTCGGGCCCCACCTGGAGGTGAGCAGGGCAAACCTCAAATTCTCCCACCTTGAGCCATTTCAAGGCAGCCCCGAATTTCAGCTCAGCGGCTAATGGCTGAGCACCACCCTTTGGGGATACCTATTTGTTTCCTCTTCACATTTCTCAGCCTTGCCCAACCTTATTGAAGTCTGAAGGACGACGAGGAAGAATTGCAACTGAGAAGGCAAACGAAAACTTAAGGACGCTGACGGAGTTCCCATTGTGTTCGATGCTTGTTAGAGAAGCCACTGAGCATGGAGGCTGGGACTTTGAGGACTGCAGGGTTTTTTAGGACTCTTGGCTCACCAGCAACACACAACCTGGAACAGTAAAGCAGTGTAGCCAACTGTAGAGGAAACGACACCCAAGCATCCTTTAGGGTTGCCAGGGCTGCAATCATACACACAGTCAGGGCTCTTTTTGTAGAAAAAGCCCAGGAGGAACTCATTAGCATAACAGGCCACACCCAACAGCAGAAACTCATTAGCATATTAGGCCACACCCCTGACAGCACAGCTTATTGGCATATTAGGCCACACCCCCATGTTACCAGAAGTGTGCTCATCCAGCCACACCCACCTTTTGCTTCTTATTCTGTTTACCTTGCTTGTTGTCCAAACCCAGGGCTTTTTTGTAGCAGGAACTCCTTTGCATGTTAGGCCACACGCCCCTAATGTAGCCAGTCCTAATGAGTTTCTGCTGTTGGGTGTGGCCTATTATGCTAATGCGTTCCTGCTGGGTGTGGCCAACTTGGAAGCCAGCCGGAACTCCGTTCCTGTGCGTTCCTGCCCCAAAATAGCCCTGCACACAGTTATACCCGACATAGGCGTGGATGCCAGGCGGATTTAAAGGGCGCGATCAGACAACGGCATCTGGGAAGAGCCCCACAACCCGTTCTGCTCCACTGCAGAAGCAGAGTTAAAAGACACCAGGGAAAATCCGGTAGTAAACAGGTTGCGACGGACCTTGGACAGACTTTCCCCTGTCTGATTGCTCCAGCGCTCTCTCATGCCATCAGGATGGTCTCATCAGGCCACCCCGGCTCCGTGCCATTGTCCCCCCCCCTTCATAGTATGCGCATTATTGCAAACTCCATACGGAGTCCTCAGTGCAGAGGTTCGGTTAATCAATTCCTCGTTTAGAGAAGAAGAAGAGAAGAGATTGGATTTATCCCCCGCCCTTCACTTGGAGTCTCAGAGCGGCTTACAAACTCCTTTCCCTTCCCCTCCCCACAACAGACACCTTGTGAGGTGGGTGGGGCTGAGAGAGCTCTGACAGAAACTGCTCTTTCTCAAGGACAGCTGTGCCAGAGCTTGTGACTGACCCAAGGTCACATCAGCAGGTGCAAGTGGAGGAGTGGGGAATCAAACCCAGTTCACCCAGATTAGAGTCTGCACACTTAACCACTACACCAAACTGGTTTAAGCGCATGGGGAACAAAGGGCACGCACAAAAAGAGACTCACCAGCAGTTGCGTCTGATCACACACTGACAGGCTGCACCTGTAGCATCAAAGGGAGGTGTGATCATGCCACTGCGGGTCTATTTCCTCTGGAGGAAAACAGCCTCGCTTCCCCTCCATTTTATCTGGTGTGTGTGACCGCACCCCAGGTCTGGGTTGGAAAATACCTGGAGACTTTGGGGATGGATTTGGGAGAGGGCGGGATTTGAGGCGGGGTACAAGGCCACAGAGTCCACCCTCCAAAGCAGCCATTTTCCCCAGGGGAGCTGATCTCTGTCAGCTGGAGATCGGTTGTAAAGCGGGAGATCTCCAGGCCCCACCTGGAGGCTGGCAACCCTAGCATCCTTTGGAACCACTGACTGAGCTCTGGGCTGGTGCAAACCTTCAGCTTCCGTTTCCTGTCTCCCTTACATCTTTTCTGCTAGGGTGCCCTCAGTAAGAAAGGAGAAAGGAAGCAGGGTTGCCAGCATCCAGGTGGGGCCTGGAGATCTCCCAGGATTTCAACGGGTCTCCTGATGAACACGTGAACACATGAAGCTGCCTTATACTGAATCAGACCCTGGCAGTGGCTCTCCAGGGTCTCCAGCAGAGGTCTTTCACACCACCTACTGCCTCACCCTTTTACAACACCTAACAGAGCCAGTTTGGTGTAGGGGTTAAGTGCGCGGACTCTAATCTGGGAGAACCGGGTTTGATTCCCCACTCCTCCACTTGCACTTGCTGATGTGACCTTGGGTCAGTCAAGGCACAGCTGTCCTTGAAAAAGAGCAGTTTCTGTCGGAGCTCTCTCAGCCCCACCCACCTCACAGGGTGTCTGTTGTGGGGAGGGGAAGGGAAAGGAGTTTGTAAGCCACTCTGAGACTCCAAGTGAAGGGCAGGGTATAAATCCAATCTCTGAAGGAAACTGGCAAGTGAGAGGGCTGGCCTGGATGCAAACAGAAGAGGTGGCTCTGTTCTGAAGTGTTCATGGGTGGGATGTTCCCTCTAAGCTGTGGAGTCTTGTGAGCAAAAATTCTACTTTGTGAGCTACTGGCATTAAAGGTGTGAGCAAGCGATTTGGCTCCTGCATAATTTAGTTTGTTCTGGAGCCTTCCT
>NW_015161552.1:37621-43425 GCF_001447785.1 Gekko japonicus
GGCTGGCTCCCGAGTTGGCCACGCCCAGCAGGAGCTCATTAGCATAATAGGCCACACCCAATAGCAGAAACTCATTAGGATTGGCCACATTAGGGGTGCGTGGCCTAACATGCAAAGGAGTTCCTGCTACAAAAAGAGCCTGACAACAAACAAGGTAAACAGAATAATAAGGGAAGGGTGAGTGTGGCTGGATGACCACACTTCTGGTAATGTTGGGGTGTGGCCTAATAGGCTAATGAGCGGTGCTGTCAGGATGTGGCCTAATATGCTAATGGGTTTTACTGTTGGGTGTGGCCTATTATGCTAATGAGTTCCTGCTGGGCTTTTTCTACAAAAAGAGCCCTGCTTCCGGTGATGTCAGGGGGGTGGCATATGCAAATAAGTTATGCTAATGAGCTCCTGCATCTCTTTTTCCACGAAATGACCCCTGCATGTAATTATTGTAAATCTGAATGCCTCACCTTGTTTCGCATTCCCCACTTCTTCAGGGATTTCTAGGGGCAGCCTTTTACAGGACTAGCTTCTTTGGGATGAGAGAGAACTAGAGAGAGAACTAGAAAAAATTGCCCCATATTATTGCTATCATTGTATTACTATAATAGCCCTCTATTTATCAATCTGTGACTGGAATGTAGGTGAACAGGAAATGCCCAGTGAGGCCATGGTCACCTTTGAACTCTTGGTAGCCTTCATCCTTATACTAATAGCGAAGTTGCCCCCGTGAGTGCGGATATCTAAATCCACGCTCCGGGGGCAGCTGGGGGGCAGGGAGAGGTGTGTGCACACGTGGGGCAGTCCCCACGTGTGCACAAAAATGCTAAAAGTTGAAAAAAAATTCGGGGGGATGTTTAAATCCCCCCGAAAGTGATACTTTGGCCCCGTTCACACGAGGCGATTTGGCCCGGGAACGGGACAGTTTGGAGGCGGATCAAAGCAGCGCGATCACACCACAACATCTGGGAAGCGTTCTGCTTCCGCCTCCAAACTGGCCCAAACCCGGGAAGAACCGCCTCAAACTGAACCACCTACCTCGGTGGTTCAAATGGATGAGGCGCCTCTTCCCGGGCGTCTGATCGCCGGCGCTCCCTTGCGCCGGCTCAACCCCGGGCCGGAGCCGAACTGCGCATGCTCCGACATGCGCAGATCGGCCGGCTCCCGGTTAGAGCCGTCTTTTCTCTCCGGCGTTTGATCGCGCCGGGGAGAAAAGGTGGCTCGGCCGGGGGATCCGTGGGATCCCGCCGAGCCGTATCAACGTTGGCGCGGCTTTTAAAAGCCGCGCTTTAAAGGGCTTTTCCCCTGCCGTGTGGCAGGGGCCTAAGCTGAGTTAGTGTGAGCTAGCTCACAGTTTTTTAGCCTCCGGCTCACACATTTCTGTCCTAGCTCAGGAAGGAGGGCTCCAGAGCAAACTAATTTATGCAGGAGCCAAATCGCTCACTCACGACTTTAATGCCGGTAGCTCACAAAGTAGAATTTCTGCTCACAAGACTCCACAGCTTAGAGGGAGCATTGCCCCCCACCCCATGTGCCTCTGCGGCCTTTGCTCTCTCAGTGTGGTTGTTTCCAGCCTCATGAAAAGATTGACCTTCTTCCTCCAAATTTTAGCCAAACTCTTTCTCTCCAACTCCTACCCAAGCAAGGATGACGTGGCCAGTTACACAGAAGCCAGATACAATCCAAAGTGTTGATACTGCTTAAGCTCGCTTTCATGTGTACCCTTAGACATGTGGACTCTGTAATTTGAATTTGGGACACTCACCCCGAACCTTGACCAATTTGGGAGAATTAAGCTCAGTCTCTAGGGGAAATCTCTTCTCCCTTCCACAGCCTGGGTAGCTTGAAAAATTGATGCACTTGCCAGTTAGGGGGAGTGGAGCGTGTGGTTTAGGGATCTTTACCTGGATCACGGTAAAGAAGCTCTAAGTGTGTCTAATAGGCTACCAGTAACCACAAAACAACCATTATCTGTTCCAAAAAAGGTTCAGAATTTATTGAGGGAATTATAGGGGTACAAGAATTGAAAAAGGCACTCACGCATAAGAACCGTGAAACCGTTCGGGCGGATGTGGGTATGGAGAATGAAATGAGAGGAGAGAGAAAGTGAAAGGGAGCCAGGTCTCTGGCTGAGTGGGAAGGAACTCTGTCCTGGGAACAGCCACCAGGAGGAGTGGGAGAGAGAGGGATTTAAAGAAGGGGAAAGGAAAAAGGTTAAGAGAAAAGGTATGAACAGAGAACAATGACCTATCTTCAGTCTGCTCAGTGGGGCAGGGCTTTTTTTGTAAAAAAAAAAAAAGCCCAGCAGGAACTCATTAGCATAATAGGCCACACCCAACAGCATAAACACATTAGCATATTAGACCACACCCATAACAGCACAGCTCATTAGCGTATTAGACCACACCCCCGTGCCTTCCCTTGGCTTGCCCGGGTTCCCCACGACTGCAGGGTGCCCGGGCAAGCTGGCCCTTGGACAGGCCAGGGAAGGCATGGGGAGGTATTTAAATGCCTCCCCAATCCTTCCAGGGCCCCCCTGGCCCACCTGCTTCAGAGTCGCCGGGGGGGGGGGCGCGTCTTCACCCTCTGCAGCCACACACGCAGAGGTTTTGGCTGTAGTGGGCATGGTCAACTTTGAAGCCAGCCGGAACTCCGTTCCTGTACATTCCTGCCCAAAAATAGCCCTGACTACAGCTCATCTCCAGGCAACAGAGATAATTTCCCCTGGAGAAAATGGATACTTTGGAGGGTGGGCTCTATGGCATTGTGCCCCACTGAAGTCACTGTCCTCTTCAGGCTCCACCCCCAAATCTCCTGGAGTTTCCCGAACGGGATCTGGCAACCTTCATGGCAATGGGTAGCCATGCAGATGTCCGATCAGTGAATACATGCTAATACATTTCTGCTGTTGGGTGTGGCCTGTTATGCCAATGAGTTCCTGCTGGGCATTTTCTACCAAAAGAGCCCTGGTCGGGGCAGACAGCATACACTGGCTACAAATAAGCACTAAGGGCTTATTTAGATTCAGGGTGGTAGCCACATTGGTCTGAAGCAGCAGAACAAAGTCTGAGTCCAGTGGCACCTCTAAGGCCAACAAAGTTTGCCCTGACCTGGATAGCCCAGGCAAGCCTGATCTCGTCAGATCTCAGAAGCTAAACAGGTCGACTATGGCAAGTACTTGGATGGGAGACCTCCTTGGAATACCAGTAGTTGGGAGGCGGGGGCAGGCCTGATTCAGTCACCACTCTGAATATCCTCCAGGCCCCCAGTAGGGGTCAGTCACCAGAGGTCGCCATGACTTCCAGAGGCACACACTTTTGCACATGCACACATGCACTCCCCCCCCCCCAAAAAAACCCAACAAAGTTTTATTCAAGGTATAAGCTTTTGTGTGCACACACAGTTCTTCAGATACAATGAAATGGAAATGACCAGTCCATCAGTCCATCCTAAAAGAAATCAACCCTGACTGTTCCCTGGAAGGCCAGATAATGAAACTGAAGCTCAAATACTTTGGCCACCCAATGAGAAGGGAGCACTCACTGGAGAAGACCCTGATGCTGGGAAAGATTGAAGGTCAAAGAAGACCGGGACGGCAAAGGATGAGATGGTTAGACAGTGTCATAGATGCAACAAACATGAAATTGAGCCAACTTCAGAGGACAGCAGAAGACAGACTGGAAGGCCTGGCGTGATATGGTCCATGGGGTCGCGAAGAGTCGGACTCGACTGTGCGACAACAAACATATAAGTAGATGGTGAGCAGTAAATTTGCATACAGCATAATGAAGAGTCAAGGATAATGAAGATGTCTTGATCGTCTTTTACTTAGCCCTGCTCAATGTGGTAGCACCTTCAGTTAGGCCTTGACAAATTTTCTTCAGCCCTAGGATCCAGTCCCCAAATTTAGAAGCCGTACTTCAACCTTCAGGGTTTCATATTTTAAGGACAAAGATTTATACACACTGGCAATCCCCAAGCTATGACTCGCCTTTATGATGGGTCGAATGGATGCTTTACCCTCAGCGCTGTTAACTGCACGTTATTCGTGGGTTTCCTGTTCTGAAAGAATTTGCTCATGCCCTGTGGGAAGAATTGAGACTGTAGCACATATTGTATTTGACTGCCCACTGAGAGCTGAAGCTTGGAAGAAGTTTCTTTTGCCTTTATTTTCTCTAATTCTGGAGTCTAGTACGACAATCGAATCTAAGATTAATTGGCTTCTTTCAGATTCTGATCACAGTGTTCCCTTCTGTATGGTGAACTTTTTTGCAACCCTCTATGGAGCGCTATCTTTGTTCTGTTGTAGTCCGTGTGCCTTTTAACAGTATAATTAAAGTTAGAATATTGGAACCAGTATAGAAAGCAACTGGTTCAGAAAACAAACCATTATAAGAACTTCATACAAGTGTGTTTTTGACATACAATGACACATTTCACTCAGCCTCGGCCAGTTCCCTTCTGTAACCACAGCCCCCCCTTCCACATGGCTTCTGTCCATGCAGGTCTCATGATCTCAGTAAACAAACAAGCACTGTATAAATAACGCAGACCATGGAGTGCACAAAGGTCATGCAAAGGACAATTATATTGTAACAAAAGCAAAACTAATAACAATAACAAGGGACCACATATAAAGCAAGATTACATCATAAAATGTGCAAGTCCAAGGGGAAGTCTTGGAAGTAGTGACAGACTTCACGTTCCTGGGATCCCAGATCACCGCAGACTGTGACAGCAGCCATGAAATTAAAAGATGCCTGCTCCTTGGGAGGAAAATCCAGGTGGGACCTGGGGATTCCTTGGAATTACAGCTCATCTCCAGACCAAAGAGATTAGTTCCCCTGGAGCAAATGGATGCTTTGGAGAGCGGACTCTATGGAATTGTACCCCACTGAGGTTCTGTCCTCCCCAGGCTCCAGCCCCAAATCTCCAGGAGTTTCCCAACCTGTATCTGACAAGTCTACCCCCCACCCCCTGTCCCCATCCCCCATCAATGGCTAGGGAGACTCTGGGGACACTAGGAAAAGCTGGTTGGATTCAACCCTTTGTGCTGCTACACATAAGATCGTTGCTGAAAAATCCTAGGCACTATCACAACCAGGGCTTTTTTTGGTAGAAAAAGCCCAGCAGGAACTCATTAGCATATTAGGCCACACCCCATGACAGCACAGCTCATTAGCATATTAGGCCACACCCCATGCCATTCCTTGGCTTGCCCAGGTGCCCCGTGACTGTGGGGAGCCCGGGCAAGCCGGCCCTTGGACAGGCCGGGGAAGGCACAGGGAGGCATTTAAATGCTTCCCTGATCCTTCCAGCCCCAGCCTGCCTACCTGCCTCAGAGTCATGGGGGGGGTGTGCTCTCTAGGCCTTCCCTCTGTAGCCACGCACGCAGAGATTTTGGCTGTAGTGGGCGTGGCCAACTCTGAAGCCAGCCGGAACTCTGTTCCTGTGCGTTCCTGCCCAAAAATAGCCCTGGTCAGGAGCCTTAGCAGTATCTTGTGCCTGATGCTGAATACTTATTTGCCCATGTGTACAGTTTATTGCAGAGGAGCTGCGATGGCTCAAGTGGTTAAGATGCTGAACTGCAGGCTGTGGAAGGTCAGTAGTTCAGCAGTTCGAGACCCGGGTGCCGCATGACGGAGTGAGCTCCCGTCTCTAGTTCCAGCTCCTGCCAACCTAGCAGTTCGAAAGCAAGAAATTGCAAGTAGATAAATAGGTACCGCTTCGGTGGGAAGGTAACAGCGTGCCGTGCGCCTTGTTGTTTAGTCATGCCAGCCACATGACCACGGAAACGTCTTCGGACAGCGCTG
>NW_015161552.1:43840-45826 GCF_001447785.1 Gekko japonicus
TCCCCCCCCGAAATGACCTCTGATGGCATCTATCCAGTAACCAAAGAACAAACTGAAAGTGGGGGGGATTTTTGTTGGTTTGTTCATTTCTGTGCCGTGCCAGTAACCAAAGAACAAACTGAAAGTGGTGGGGATTTTTGTTGGTTTGTTCATTTCTGTGCCGTGGTTCACCTGTTCACCGCCTTCAGTGCTTTTGTGGGCCACCAAACCTCAGGGTGGCCATATCCGTCTGGCAGCTGAGCTCTGACATGGAAAGAGGCTTGCCAGCTCTGGGTTGGGAAAGACCCTGAGATTTTGGGGGTGGAGCCTGAGAAGGGCGGGGTTTGGGGAGGGGAGGGGCTTCAGTGAGGTATGATGGGACAGGGTCCACCTTCCAAAGTGGCTATTTTCTGCAGGTGAACTGATCTCTATTGCCCAGAGATCAGATGTAGGAGATCTCCAGCTACCACCTGTAGGCTGGCAAACCTACATGGATACAAGCCCCACCCTTCTTAGGCTCCACCTCAACATCTCCAGGTATTTCCCAACCCAGAGCTGGCAACCCTACTGGGTATATTTCTGACTGATATGCTGAATATATAAAATAAAGAATTAATAGGAATACAGAAAAAGGGAGGCTGGGGGTGTAGAGGAAATGAATAATATAAAATCATTTATATTTATATCAACGGCATTCATGTCATGTATAGTGCATCCAACAAAAATGGAATACTCTCTGACGCACTTCACTTTTCAGCGTCCTTGTTATAAGTTTTAAAACAGCAGTTATGTTTACAGCTAAATCAAAGAGGGAGAGAGAGAGACAATTCAATGAAAGTAAAATAATTTTTAACTCTATTCCCAATTTTCACATACACTATACCCTATATATAGGAAGATAGAGATTGAGATAGATTAAAACTAATAATAATATTATAATATATAATCATATAATTAATATATTAAACATAATATTAATTAAGTAGTGATTTCCAGATAATTAATATTTAATTTTAACATAACATTAAACCATGTTCAATTCTTTATCATGTCAAAAAAGGAATAAGTCAGAATCATACAGCCTGTAGTAATACGGTTGTTGTTGTTCAGTCGCACAGTCGAGTCCGACTCTTCGCGACCCCATGGATCATCTCCCGCCAGGCCCTCCTGTCTTCTGCCGTCCTCTGAAGTTGGCTCAATTTCATGTTCATTGCATTGATGACACTGTCTAACCATCTCATCCTTTGCTGTCCCCGTCTTCTTTGACCTTCAATCTTTCCCAGCATCAGGGTCTTCTCCAGTGAGTGCTCCCTTCTCATTTGGTGGCCAAAGTATTTGAGCTTCAGTTTCATTATCTGGCCTTCCAGGGAACAGTCAGGGTTGATTTCTTTTAGGATTGACTGATTTGATCTTTTTGCAGTCCAAGGGACTCTCAAGAGTCTTCTCCAGCACCATAGTTCAAAAGAATCTATTCTTCGGCGCTCGGCCTTCCTTATAGTCCAACTCTCGCAGCCATACATGACTACTGGGAATACCATTGCTTTGACCATGCGGACTTTTGTTGGCAGGGTGATGTCTCTACTTTTTATCATGCTGTTTAGGTTCCCCATCGCTTTCCTCCCAAGGAGCAGGCGTCTTTTAATTTCATGGCTGCAGTCACAGTCTGCGGTGATTTGATGACTAGGGAGCCATGTACCTGATGTTATCTGCAGGTCGTCTTGAAGAAACAGGCTCTGAAGAACTGCTCTTCCAAAAGCAGCATCAGTTTTAGCACAGTGCATCACCACCAGGAACTTCTCAAAGGCTGAAGTCAGTGAACCAATAGCAGACCTGCAGAGATATGTCACCAAGTATCTGGAGAAAGTGGCAGAATCAGGAGCCATAATGACCCTTTCACAGTACTAGCTTGCTTGATACGTTCGCATCAAACTTTAAAGCCAGGCATCTTTCCCGGCATTTGAAAGACATGTTTGCACTCACTGGAGAAAACCCTGATGCTGGGAAAGA
>NW_015161552.1:46176-63331 GCF_001447785.1 Gekko japonicus
TTGGCATTGCCCTTCTTTGGGATTGGAATGTATACTGACCTTTTTGCAATCCTGTGGCCACTGTTGCGTTTTCCAAATTTGCAGGCAAATG
This sequence comes from Gekko japonicus, assembly GCF_001447785.1. NCBI lineage: Eukaryota > Metazoa > Chordata > Lepidosauria > Squamata > Gekkonidae > Gekko > Gekko japonicus. The sequence goes on from NW_015161552.1 coordinate 46,268, forward strand.
GAGTGCAGCACTTTAACAGCATCATCTTCTAAGACTTTGAATAGCTCAGCTGGAATACCATCACCTCCACTAGCTTTGTTGTTAGTAATGCTTTCTAAGGCCCATTTAACTTCACATTCCAGGATGTCTGGCTCGAGGTCAGTGATTATACTGTTGTGGTTGTCAAGGACATCGAGGTCTTTCTTGTATAGTTCTTCTGTGTATTCTTGCCATCTTTTCCTAATCTCTTCTGCAGTAATACGGTAGCATGCTTTTATATAATTACTCTCTCTCTCTCTCTCTCCCTCCCTCCCTCCCTCCCTCCCTCTCTCTCTCTCAAAACGGGTATCCTGACTGACTCATCAATGCCCAACTCAGGCCCCTGGACCTATGAACACAAAATTCAGGGAGTGCATTCCTTCAATGACATCAGCACACACTAAGAAGGGATTTTTAGAAATTCAACCCCTATGGTGAAAAGGGGTGAACTGTGTTTTCCCAAAGGGGTAAAGCTTTGCTGTGCGCCTGGCAGGCTGCTGCCTACTTGCACCCCCCTCCCTCTGATTGGTCAGCTGAGGAGCTCAGCGTTCTGAGGCAAAAACACATTACAGGAGGCCGCGGACGGTTGAAGACAGTCGGTATTCGGGGAAGTTCTGTCTTCTGTGCAATCTCATCAGTGATTCAAGACCCCTGAATAGGGGTTTCTCAGAAAAGTCGGTATGGCAATACAGTTTGTGAATGTTTTTTTTAAAAAAATTAATTAATTTATTGAGTTTTATAAGCCTATATTGTACACATAAACATAAACAAGATCATTGACAAAATCCGCACCTTGAACCACACTTATTTTCTAGAAAACACAAAATAACATTTCCAACATACTTTCAAAGCTAATTTTCCCTTCTTTCCAATCTTCATATCTACTCTGTGTTGACTAAACCTTTATATTTCTATAGTCTTTTGAGGTTTATTATTGACTATTCAACACTTCATTTCCCAACTTCCATGTCCTGCCAGTTTTGTGCAGTCAATATAGGGGTTTAAGTTCATAATTATTATTATTTATTTATTTTTGATTTTTTTCCCCTTTGTGAATGTTGAACACATATGAAGCTGCCTTGTACTGACTCAGACCCTCGGTCCATCAAGATCAGTATTGTCTACTCGGACTGGCAGTGGCTCTCCAGGGTCTCAGGCTGAGGTCATTCGTATCACTCACTGCCTGGTGCTTTTAACTGGGGATGCCAGGGACTGAACCTGGGACCTTCTGCATACCAAGCAGATGCTCTACTACTAGGGTTGCCAAGTCCATCTTCCACCCCCAGTGGGGGACTTTGGGGGCGTTCCTGGAGGGGGCGGGCCATCCCCGACGTGATGATGTCACGTTGGGGATGTCTCCCCCCCCCGTCCGTGCGCCAGATCTCCAGAAACGGCAGTTCCCTGCACTTAAAGGAGCCGGCGTTTCCCTTTTAAATGCAGGTTTAAGAGCAGCCGCATTTCCCTTTTAAGAGCATGAAGCTGGCATTTCCCTGCAAGCTTGTGGAGATCTAGCTTGGGAGGAAACATGGGTTCCACACACTTAAAGGGAGAGAGATGGGTGGCTGTGGGTGTTGAGGGTGGGGCTTCCCCCCCCGGCCATCTGGCCGGCGGCGGGGAGAACCCCCCCAAAATGGGGGACCCCTGGCAAACCGGGGTTTTTTGCATCCCTATCTAATACTGAGCCACAGTCCCTCCCCAAAGCTGCCTTCTACTGAACCATACCCCCCTTGGTCCATCAAAGTCCGTCTTGTCTATTCAGGGAAGTCAAAGTCCATCAAAGTCAGCCTTGTCTACTCAGGCTATGATTCTCCAGGGTCTCAGGCACAGGGTCTTTCTCATCCCCTTCTGCCCACCTGGTCCTTTCTAATTGGAGATGCTGCCAGGGACTGACCCTGGGGCCTTCTACGTGCCCAGCAGAGGCTGAGATGGTGAGCCAAAAAGTCCACCCTCCAAAGCTGCCCTTTCCTCCAGGGGGCTGATCTCTGCAGCTCAGGAGATCTCTGGGCCCTGCCTGTCGGTTGGCAAGCCTACACCTCAGCTCTCTCCCTCCCTCCTCACCCCCTCCCCAAAGGGAGCCTTCAGGGCTCAGCCTCTTTGTCCTTCGGCCCCAAGGGGAGATGGTGCAGGACCTTTTTAGGAGCTATTTCGATATGTGGCTCCCTCATGAACCTGAAGAAGTGTCCAATACATCACCCCTCCCTCAGTCCAGCTCCGCCTCACACCTCTCACCTCTTACTGTCCCCAAGAAGACTCCTGGCAAACGTCATGCCAGATACACCAATGCTAAAAGGAGGAGGCAACTTAGGGATGTGGCAAAGAGATATGTGCATAGTACTCCTGTGGTGTACTGAGTGGTGGTGGCCAAGTCCCAGCAAGATCACCCCGAGGTGCACAGAGTGGCACGGTCTTGATATGAGCAAAGCAATACTGCAGCACACATGTAGAGAGGTGATCACTTCCGTGGAAGGTCAAGACTCACTCAGGCATGGCATATGATCCTGATGCAGCTTATGAGGCAAACAGCACTGTAGCTCTTGGTACCATGACACACAAGTTCCAGTACTGCAATGCCCTCAGGTGGAAGGAGGAGGCTGTCGACATGTGTTATGGCAATGACAAGGTGCAGCTCCTAGCCTTCAAACCTCTGCCCGAGCCTCTCTACAGCCTGCTACTGGGCAGCCACCCCAAGCGCGTCCATTGCATGGACCGTGTTCGTAAGTACAACGGATGCTTCAACATGACATCATTTGAGGCCAAGCAGGTTCTTCGAGATAGCTTCATACCCACCTTCAGAGTTCAGGGACAGGTGTAGCACTTGGTCAGAAGTCTGCTGCCAGCAAGCTCTACTTAACTCTTTTGAAGAGGCAGAAAAGGAGTACAGATCTGTGGATTCAGTAGTGCAAACGGATGATGGGGTCCAATACCCCATGGAGTTCCTCAATGCCCTCAACCCTCCTGGCTTCCCAGCCTACAAGGTTCTCCTCAAAGTGGGGGCTCCAGTTATGCTGCTGCGCAACCTCAACACACTCATACTCTGCAATGGCACCAGACTCTGACTGAAGGCCTTCCACAGGAATGTCATCGAGGCCACATTGCTCACTGGCAGTGCTTCAGGGGAGTCTGTGTTCATACCACACATACCACTCATACCAGCAGATAACCCCTTCAAGTACAGGAAGCTGCAGTTCCCCCTCAAGGTCTGCTTTGCTATGACCATCAACAAGTCCCAGGGGCAGATGCTGAAGGTGGCAGGAATTGACTTAACAGAGGACTGCTTCTCTTGGACAGTTCTACATGGCCTGCTCCAGAGTGAGCTCCCCAGCAGCCTGGTGATACTAGCACCTGAGGACACAACCACCAATGTGGTTTACAAAGAGGTCCTTCAGTAGAGAGAGAAAAAGCTGTACATAATTCTCACTTCATTTTTTACACTACAGTCTTCTCTTTTGTAAATCCTTCAACAAATGTTATACTTCAAAATTAACTTCATCAATTTTCTCGATCAACACACTTCACATTATTCAAACACCTTTGTGAAGCTCAGATACTATGCAGTTATATTACAAGACCAATTCAAAAAATCAAAAAGCCCGTCATAAACCACACACACAAAAATTCTCCCCAGAAGCATTATAACTGGATTTAACATAAGAACATAAGAGAAGCCAATGTTGGATCAGGCCAATGGCCAATCTAGTCCAACACTCTGTATCCCACAGTGGCCAAAAATACCAGGTGCCATCAGGAAGTCCATCAGTGGGGCCAGGACACTAGAAGCCCTCGCACAAGGCACCAGCCTCAGCCTGTGAGTTCCTATCTATACCTTGTGGCTAATATCTACTGATGGACCTCTGCTCCATATGTTTATCCAGTTCCCTCTTGAAGCTGTCCATGCTTGTGGCCGCCACCACCTCCTGTGGCAGTGAATTCCATGTGTTAATCACTCTTTGGGTGAAGAAGTACTTCCTTTTATCTGTTCTAACCCGACTGCTCAGCAATTTCATGGAGTGCCCACGAGTTCTTGTATTGTGAGAGAGGGAGAAAAGTACTTCTTTCTCTGTCTGCTCTGTCTCATGCATAATCTTGTAAACCTTGATCATGTCACCCCTCAGTTGTCATTTCTCCAAGCTAAAGAGCCCCAAGCGCTTTAACCTTTCCTCATAGGGAAAGTGTTCCAACCCTTTTATCATGCTAGTTGCTCTTTTCTGCACTTTTTCCAGTGCTATAATATCCTTTTTGAGGTGTGGTGACCAGAACTGTACACAGTACTCCAAATGAGGATGTACCACATCGATTTATACAGGGGCATTATGATACTGGCTGATTTGTTTTCAATTCCCTTCCTAATAATCCCCAGCATAGCGTTGTCCTTTTTTATTGCAGTCACACACTGTCTTGACATTTTCATTGAGTTATCTACTACAACTCCAAGATCTCTCTCTTCGTCAGTCTCTGCCAGTTCAGACCCCATCAACATGTATTTATAGTTAGGATTTTTTGCTCCAATGTGCATCACTTTGCACTTGGCCACATTGAACCTCATTTGCCATGCTGACACCCACTCGCCCATCCTCGACAGATCCCTTTGGAGTGCTTCACAATCCTCACTGGTTTTCACCACCTTCAAAAATTTTATGTCATCCACAGATTTAGCCACTTAACTGCTTACTCCCAACTCCAAATCGTTAATGAATGAGTTAAAAAGCATCGGATCCAGTACTGAGCCCTGCAGTATCCCACTGCTTACCACCCTCCACTGTGAAAATTGCCCATTTATACTCACTCTCTGTTTCCTATTAGTTAGCCAGTTTTTGATCCATAAGAGGACTTGGCCTTTTATCCCATTACTGTTGAGCTTTTTTAGGAGCCTTTGATGAGGAACGTTATCAAAAGCTTTCTGGAAGTCAAGGTAAACAACATCTATTGGGTCCCCCTTGTCCACATGCTTGTTCACCCCCTCAAAGAACATTAACAGGTTAGTGAGACAAGATCTTCCCTTACAGAACCCATGCTGAGTCTTCCTCAATATTTTTTGTTCATCTATGTGCCAATTCTTTCCTTAATAATAGTTTTCACCAACTTACCCGGTATCGAAGTCAGACTGACTGGCCTGTAATTTCCTGGATCTCCTCTGGAACCCCTTTTAAAGATGGGAGTGACATTAGCTACCTCCCAGTCCTCAGGAATGGAGGCAGATTTTAAGGAAAGATTACATATTTTTGTCAGGGGATCCACAAGTTCACATTTGAGTGTGCCATCTGGGCTTGGTGATTTATTAGTTTTTAAATTGTCTATCAGTTGTAGGACTTCCTCTCTCATCACCTCAATCTCATTTGATGTTATTTCACATCCTGTAATTTTCTTAATACTTTCTTTTCCCCATTTTGTTAGGAATTTAAAAATTATTCTAGTTTTGTTCCTGTTAATTTTGTATCTGAAAAAGACCTGAACTTTGAATTTGTTCTATTACATAATGCAATGAGAGGTGGGAGTTCAAGATTACTCCATATCCAATTCATAAATTTGGAACCATAGTTAAAATGTTGTAAGGTTTTTTTCAAGAAAAACCATGACAAATTATCAAATGCTTTTTCAGCATCCAAAAACACAAAGGTGTAGCCTTTGAGGTATTAAGTCCCAAAAGGCCACGTTGCATTAGGCAGGTCTGAACTGATCCAGTCTATTGAGAGTCAGTCATATCCTTTGCTTATACTCCTGACATGTAATTTGGGGTGGGAAAGGTATTTACACAGTCGTGGGGCAGAAGTGTCTAATTGAAGATTGCACTTGTGATATTATATGATGAGACTTCCAGATCCAGTTACCAAAGAGATTTTTAAGAGTTAATTCAAGACCATCTGTAAACTGATGGCATTTCTTAAAAGAAGTTACTTCATTTTTTTCAAATACAATTATTTTTGACCCACTAATTCTGACAAGAGGAAAGTGATGCTGATTGGGAAAAGCAGAGCTTTGAAGGGGCTGATCCTCCCAGCTTTTGACAAAGTTGAATTAACTTTGTTGAATTTGGTGACAAGATTGGGAGTAAGGTTAGTTCCTTCTCTATTGCCAGGAAACCAGTTAGTGAAGTCGCCAAGAAGGAGTTCGTTCTCATTTGCTCTTGATTCAAGAATTAAAGCCATATTTTGGACCCGGCCACCTTGGCAACACTAATTCATGCCACAGTAACCTCAAGGCTAGACTATTGTGACAAGTTGTACATGAAGCTACCCTTGAAGACTACTCAGAACTTTCAGCTTGCATTAAACACTTGACAGCTGGTTAGAACTGAGTGACCAACCGCAAGGTGGGGTTAGGCGTTCCCCTGGAATGAAAACTGGTCTCCAGATTACAGAGAACCATTGCCCTAGAGGAAATGCCAGATTCCTAGGGTGGACTCTATGGCATCACCTCCCTGCTGAGCTTCCTCCCCGAACTCCACTCTTCCCAGGCACTGCCCACAAATCTCTAGGATTTAGGGTTGCCAGGTCTTACCTGGCTGCCAGCAGGGAGGATCCAGTCTCTGCTCTGGGATCTTCTGGCACACGTGCAAAGCCCATGCACTATGATGACATCACCCAGAAGTGATGTCATCATGTCAGGGACATTGGGGGGGTGACGCTCTAGTTTTTGGTCAAAACTCTATGGTTTTTGGCTTCAAGGCCATAGAGTTTACCCCAAAACTAGAGCGTCACCCCCGATGTGAGCAATGCGATGAAGTCACTTATGGGTGATGTCACTGTAGGTCTTCCCCTACAGCCAGCTGGCTGGCGGCACATCAGAGCCCCCCAAAGCGGGGGAACCCCTGCTGGGAACTGGGGGATGGCAACCCTACTAGGATTTCTACCAGCAGGAAAGGGATTAAGCAGCCCCCCCCCCTTTGCCACCCACTCATACCTACAGCCTGCCCCAAACAGATTCTGTGTAGGGGTGTTTTCAATGCAGAAGAAAGCAAAATGGAAGCCTGTGTAATATGTGCCTGTCAGCAAGCTGCCAAATTTCTTTTCTGTTGGTTCTCTATGTATGTGCTTGGTTGCTTTCGCTTTCATATGTAGACCTGTTGATGTGCTTAATTCCTTAGCTGCTGGAACGTCTATATCTCTCAAGGCCACAGGTGGTTGCTGCTGGATAGTTGCTTGGGTGATCTCACGGAGTACCGTGGGAAGGAGATATGTTATGCTGCCTAGAAGCGTTTGCTCCCAGGCCCGATGGCGCGCATGGGAACTCCCGCAATTGGGCCTCAGTTGTTTGAATGTACTATAACCTGCCATGCTCGTTGCTCCCCCCTCATTCCTAACAGTGATCTTGTACATGCACCTATAGTTTCAAATAAAGTAAAACCTTTCTGCAAGAGTGTACTTCATTGATGCTGTGGGGAAGCCTGACAGTGCCTTGAGCCTAGGGATGCCAACATCCAGGATTTAGCTGAAGATTTGCCACTATTACAATTGGTCTCCAGACAACAGAGATCAGTTGCCCTGGAGAAAATGGTTGCTTTGCAAGGCGGATTCCACCCACTCCAGGCTCCACCCTCAAAATCTCCAGGTAGTTCCCAACCCAGAGCTGGCAACCCTGTGAGCCCCACAGAGTCACAGATGGCATGATCTTGACAGTTTCAGTGCATGTGCGACCTGGGGATGTACCACCTCCCCCCCCCAGCACAAAATATTACATTTTGCATGCTGAGAAAATGCAGTCGCTCCATAACGCAAGCACAGCCTTGAGGGATGTGGTGTGGATGGCATACAACAAATGAGAAACAAATGCATATTTATCAGACGCGCCAAACTGCTTGTGCAGAAAGGACCTGGCAGTGTTTCTTGGGAAACCAAATGCATGGCGATGTCAGTCGAAACAGCTGAAATGCAGATCTGCTTATAACGTACACTTGCCCAGGTGAATCCAAGCAAATCACAAGAGTTCTGAACGAACACTTGGAACTTCCTGACGCGCCGAGATGACTTGCCATGTCAGTCGTGAACGACGGGGCTGCTAATGAAGAATCTGTGGGGGGAAGCGGGAGGCTGCGAATGTTCCCTGGGCACAATTCCTTTTGAATTCCTCTTGCATTACCTTCCTTAGCTGTAATCCTCCTGTGGTTGCAAGAGAAGGAATTAAAAGCTTAGTTCGAGCAAGCTAAAGCCTTGGCAGTGGCAGGGGCAGGGGCAGAGGAGGGCGGGGGTAGGGGGTAAGGATACTAGGGATGCCAGCCTCCAGGTGGGACCAGGGGATCCCCTGGAATTACAGCCCATCTCCAGACTGCAGAGATCAGTTCCCCTGGGGGAAATGGGTGCTGTGGAGGGTGGACGCTGTGGCATTGTACCCCCCACTGAGGTCCCTGTCCTCCCCAGGCTCCACCCCTAAATCTCCAGGAGTTTCCCAGTCTGGATCTGTCAACCCTCCCCCCTCCCCCAGTGGCCAGGAGGGACCTGGCAGCCCTAAAAGGAAGCCGTGTCCAAGAACCCTTCTCCATATAGATCACCAGTCAGGATATGGGAACAGCAAATCAGGGCTCATTATTGGACTTCCTTACTAAATGAATGGTTAAAATGTGGGATTCAGTGCCGGAAGATGTTGTGATGGCCCTGAGCACAGATGGCTTTAAAAGGGGATCAGACAGATTTGTGGAGGATATGTCTATCAGTGGCTATTGGCCACGGCTTTGGCCTCTATGCCCTGTTTGTTGGCTCTCCAGAGTAACTGGTTGGCCACTGTGTGACCAGAAGAGGAGGTTTTTATACCCCGCTTGTCTCCACTTTTCTCAAAGCGGTTTGCAATTGCCTTTCCCCCCCTCTCCCCACAACAGATACCTCATGAGGGTTAAGTAGGGCTGAGAGACTTGTGACTGACCCAAGGTCACCCAAGCAGGCTTCATGTCGAGGAGTGGGGAATCAAACCCGGTTCTCCAGATTCGAGTCCACTGCTCTTAACCACTGCACCATGCTGCACCAGATGGGCCATTGGTCTGATCTAGCAGGGCACTTTTAATGCTCTTATGATCATGTTATTCACTGGAATGATCACAAATTCACATAGATAACCTGGTCATTTCAAGCTTTCAGCACCTGGTGACTTCTTCCAAGTGCAGGGTCCACCAAGGGAGGAAACGTCAGCTAAGCTAATTCACCATGTGCATGGGCCACAAAGAGAATGCCGCAGCCTGATCATATCCACGCCTGCTCCTGATCAGCATTCCAGACCTGCCCCAGAATCCCAGCCCAGGGCTGGAAGTGATCCAGGACAGAAGAGCCCTGCTGGATCAGGCGAACATTTGCTCCAATGTCTTGTCGCTCTCAATGGCCAACTGGATGACTCTGAAAAACCCACAAGCAGGGGTCATTTCCTGCTGGAACACGCCGGAATGGCGCTCCAGCAGTAAAGAGCCCAAGGGGCGCCACTCCCCACCGCCTTTCCTGGCCCGCCTGCCCAGGTGGACAGGCCAGGGAAGTCCTGCAGATCTCCCCTGCTGCCTGGGGGGATTTAAGTGCATTGCTTTCCCTTCCCCATCTGCGGAAGGGAAAGAAAGGCATTTTAAACATGCCTGGGTCCCCTGCCCGATCTTCTCTCATGGAGGGAACCCAGGCATGCTTGCATACCCGCCCTTTGTCAGGGGGTGTGGCATATGCAAATGAGCTATGCAAATGAGCTCCTGCACCTCTTTTTCTATGAAATGACCCCTGCCCACAAGCAAGCAGTAGCCCCCTCGCAGCTTTGGTCCCACAGCAACTCCGATTTGGTGGTATGTTTCCCTTGAATATGATGGTTCTTCTGTCTAGCCAGCATGGCGAGTCCAGACCTTGGCAATAAGGCAAATTCTTTTGCCATCCAGTCAGATGCATACATTATAGGCGGAAAGCACAAGCTGGTACCCGCCGGGGCGTGACGACTCAGGCAACTGTTTACCAGCAGGGAGGGAAGCCAATGTTATTTTTAAAAAATAGTTTTTAATATTTTGAACATACAAACATTGGCAGTGACAGCTATGACAACATGTACATCAATGTAAAACAACTCAATCTCCGGTGATTATTAATCTTGGCAGCACAAGAAGGCAATCCGATTTTTACCTCGTTGTGTGCCTAATATACATTTATTTCTGCCCAGCTGCTAAGAAATGTAACTCAAAAATCCTGTTCTTTATGAATACACATGAAACTTCCAGATACAGGCACTCAGTCTCTCTTGCCGTGGCCTGCCGAGGTGCCAGGCAGTGCTGTTTCTGCTGCTTCCACCTGTGACTTTTTTGATTGGGATCAGGGGTCATTTCATAGAAAAAGAGGTGCAGGAGCTTATTAGCATAACTTATTTGCATAACTTATTTGCATATGTCACACACCCCTGACATCCCCAGACGTGTGTCAGAAGGCAACACCCACCGCTCAGGCGCCACTGGACTGTTTTGGATGGCTAGCTATGGGGGGGGGACATACAGATCTGTCCTCGTAGAGGAGGGAGAGCTTGTACCTGAATACAACTTGGTCTTAAAGATGCCACTGGACTGTTTTGGACGGGGGGCGGGGGGAGGCTCTGCAACTTACCTGGCTGCTTCTTGCTCTGACTGAGGGCTGCTGGGAGCAGGGGGCGGGGCTTGTTGCATGTGCCTGCCCCCTGAGCTCATTACTGCCGGAACTCCACTCCTGTGTGCTCCTGCAGGAAATGACCCCTGGTTGGGATGAGAATGGCAGCGCTCATTGCGCTAAACCCCCAGGAGGCAGGGAGAGATGTGATTTCCAATTTGTTGGGGGGTTTTTTTGCCATCAGATATGCATGAAGTTTGAGAGTTTGAGAATCCTCTTGATTCCAAACTATACAAAAATATCTCAAGAGACTTTGAATGAAACAAAATGAACAAGCAGACCTATGAGTTGTCCTACTACGGAATGATCTCAGTATATCCAGGTGGAGCCAGTTTGGTGCAGTCGTTAAGAGGAGCGGACTCTAATCTAGAGAACCGGGTTTGATCCACCGGAAGCCTGCTGGGTGAAGAAGAAGACGAAGAGCTGGTGTTTATACCCTGCTTTTCAATACCAAAAGGAGTCTCAGAGCGGCTTACAATCTCTTTCCCTTCACTACCCAAAGGAGTCTCAGAGCGGCTTACAATGTCTTTCCCTTCCTCTCCCCACAACAGACACCCTGTGAGGCAGGTGGGGCTGAGAGAGCTCTGAGAGAATTGTTCTTGAGAGAACAGCTCTGAGAGAACTTTTGACTGACCCAAGGTCATCCAGTAGCTGCATGTGGAAGCGTGGGGAATCAAACCTGGCTCTCCAGATTACAGTCCACTGCTCTTAATCACTACGCCAAACTGGCTTACCAAACAACAAGCACACTAAACAGTGCAGTGTTAGTCGATATACCTGTTGCAAGGAAGCAATACAGCATGGGTCGTCCCTGCCATTTTCCATCCCAGGAGTGGCAACGTGGCCTCCCTTGGAGTGGCAGAGCATTTGCTTAGTAGGCAAAGGTCCCAGGTTGATCTTCAGTTCAGGACACCCCCGGGGGCACCCACCTTGAGAAAGGCCCCTGCCAAAGGCATTAAAAGGCCTGGGCGGGCAGGACTGCTTTAGTTGGAGCTGTGTGGTCTGACTTCATACTTTGCTAGGGGCAAGCACTGTGTTGGGGTCTGCCTGTTAGGACCCACAGCAAAACAACGAAGTACACGCTTCTAAGAAGGTTTTACTTTTATTGAAAAGCCATAGATGCAGTAACATGAACACTGTTAGGAATGGCGGGTGACCTATGTGCATAATAGGATATAGGTCATTCGTATACATCCCCCCCCCCCCAGCAATACCCAATTAGATGGGCTCCCGCGGACAGGAATCAGGACAGTTTCTAACAGTAGCAAAAGCTGGGAACCAGAACGATCCCACGGACGGTAGACACCACACTCCTCCAGTACCTCTTTACAGATAAGCGTTGCAGCTGGCAAGCAATTAAGCACATGGAAAGGAATGCACAACAATTAGAACGGCTCTCCCTACTCATGGCAGCTTAGCTGACACTGCCCTGCAGATTTCCTCCTGCAACTGCGCTCTAGAAGATGGGATCTTTGCCTACACGATCAAAGCTACCTTCACTCAAAGAGTGACTAACACATGGAATTCACTGCCACAGGAGGTGGCGGCGGCTACAAGCATGGACGGCTTCAAGAGGGAATTAGATAAGCATACGGAGCAGAGGTCCATCAGTGGCTTTTAGCCACAAAGTATAGATAGGGACTCTCAGCCTGGGGCAAGTGATGCTCTGTATTCTTGGTGCTGGGGGGGGGGCAACAGTGGGAGGGCTCCTAGCGTCCTGGACCCACTGCTGGCCCTCCTGATGGCGCTTGGTTTTTTTGGCCACTGTGTGACAGAGTGTTGGACTGGATGGGCCATTAGCCTGATCCAATATTGGCTTATGTTCTTATGTACCTTCTCAGCCTATGCCAGATTTGCTCTTCAGCCTCAGAAGAGCTTGCAGATCCTCCTGCTTCCTCCTGCTGCCCTGTCAGAGTGCCTTCAAAGGGTGTGGCGGGCATCTGCGACAGGCACAGGTCCTGGAGCAGCTGAGCCGTGGCTGGCAGGCTGGCAGGGAGTGCCGTAGGAGGGCCCAGAGCATCCTCTCGCTCCTCGGGCCCTGCTCTCACTGGAGTTTCCACTGCATCGCTCCCCCGATGGTATGTGGGTGGTAATCGCAGCAGCCTGGTCCAGGCACCTTGATGAATGGGCTGTAGAATTTGGTGAGATAATTAAAGAACCTGACTTTCACAGTGCACCTGATAACAAATGAGGTGTCTCTCTGCCTTTGGCTGTTTTGCACGGTGAATTGTATTTCTTAAGATTAATGGATTTACTGTTCCTATCTCAACACTGTCCCTTCTCCATTTCCCACTCTGTGCTTGGTGCCGTCCATTCCTCTTGTCTCGGGGGCTCGCTGCTCCTAGGGCGGCATCCGCAGGTGCTCAAAGGAACAACCTGCAGCCAGACCGCACCCCTCCTGGGTTGCTTACTGGCTGTGCAAGAGGAGGCCGTCTGTGCAACAGAGTCACTGTGCCTGTTAGTCTCCTCGTGGCAAACCCTGTAGTGCACGGTCCCCTTCTCTATCACACAGTTTAGGGACGCCATGAACTTCGTGGCAAGCACAGTCAGCAGGTGAGCATCCTGTGCTCCACAGCTGTGATAATGTGCAATCTGGCCTACAGATCTCTTCTTCTCCTTGCCAGCTCAAGAACTGTCGAGCAGCTCTGCAGATGTGCAGTAGCTGTCACGGTGGGGGGTCTCATTTCCTTCCGCCTCCCAGGCCGTCTTTTGCAGGCGGGTGGTAAGGGCAAGTGATTCCATGCCAGGATCCTAGACGGGCACAAAAGAACTGCAGCAATAAAACAGCCTTAAAGCAATACCAGATGGCAAGAAATGCAGTAATTATTTTCAGTCACTGGTTTACTGCTTGATCTGCTCAGACTGAGAGCCAGTTTGGTGTCGTGGTCAGGAGTGCTGACTCTAATCTGCAAGAACCGGCTTTGGTCCCTCCCCTCCTCCACATAGGGTTGCCAGGTCTAGGTTGGAAACTACCTGGAGACTTTGGGGGTGGATCCAGGAGAGCGTGGGGTTTGGGGAGGGGAGGGGCCTCAGCATGGTACAATGTCATAGAGTCCACCCTTCAAAGCAGCCATTTTCTCCAGGGGAGCTGATCTCTGTCAGCTGGACATCAGTTGTAAAAGAGGAAGATCCCCAGGCCCCACCTGGAGGCTGGCAAGCCTACCTCCATATGCAGCTGCTGGTGCAACCTTGAGTCAGTCACAAGTTCTCTCAGACCTGTTGTCTCAGGAGCGGTCCTTGAAAGAGGTCTCTCAGCCCCTCCTACCTCAGAGGGTGTCTTGTGGGGAAGGGAAAGGAGATTGTAAGCTGCTCTGAGATCCCTTTGGGTAGTGAAGGGTGGGGTATAAATTCAATATCCTCCCCCTCCTCCTCCTTCTGTGTTTCGACTACTGGCAGTTGAGTGACATGCAGCCACAACCAAGTTTAATTCTGGGTACAAGCTTTCGCGTGTGAGCACACTTCTTCAGGTATGCAAGCTGATACCCAGAATTAAACTTTGTTGGTCTTAAAGGTGCCGCTGGATTCAAACTTTGTTCTGCTGCTTTCATAACAGTGATTCTGTCCATCCTAGACTTCCCCCCACCTCGACGTTCCTCAAATGTCCGTCTTTGATGTAATGGGCAACATGCAGATATGGACTGGTATTTATTCCACATCTGCCAGAAGACAGTTTATAATACAACGATTCCTTTTGTAATAAATGTGTTTACTTCATTCCCACCATCCAGTGGGGACCCCCAAAGCAGCTTACGAAATGTCCCCCTTCTCCATCCTCCCAAGAACATGTGCAAGCCAATAGGATGACTTGCTGCCGGCAACGGTTAACAGCCCCTGTGGACTCTTTTTAATCTCATCTTGAAGGCTGAAGGGGTTAAAACGCTCTGTCACTTTGCCAAAGAAAGTGATGGTGGCAGATTGGGGGGCGGCAGCCCATGTGCACCCCTTGCTGCCCCTTTTCCCTCTCCCCTCTCTTCCTGACAGAACGGCGCCCGACGTTTGCCAACTGGCTGTGTTAAAAGTCGTGTTTTCAGGTGGTGAAATATCCCCCCTCAGGCTCTAATGAGGACAAGGAGAACCTTCGCTGCCACTGTTCCCCTGAACGGCTGCTGCTTCAGCAACATGGTTTCCCTCATGATGACTGGGCCCTCTTGCTGGGAACAGTCACACAGGACCATCTCAGCCGATCCTGAAGTCAATATGGTGATGTCACACGATGCCCAGCCAATTAGAGCTAGCTAGACAACAACCTCACAGGGGGGGGGGGAGTGAAGCAGACTGGCCCCCTCTCAGAGGGCAGCTGAATGCCGCTATTGTGCAGGTACAAAACGACTCGAAATGCGATTCATTTTAAAAGCAAGCAGATGGCTGAGGCAGTTGGACTCAAAAGGGAACAGGCATTCCAAGCAAGATGAGCCTGATTCTCGTTTCATGGCCAGCAAATCATCCCCTCGGCCCTACCCAAAGCGGTGACACTTGCACCATCTAATGAGACCTTCTGGAGGAGAATCCCACCCTAAGCAGAGTTACACCCAGGGCCGGCTCCAGCTTATTTTGCCCCCTAGGCGAGGATCCCTTCTGCCCCCCCCCCCAGCGGATTTCAGAAAGGCACAGCTCTGCTTAGGACTGCTCAGTAAAGAATGGCGTTTTCAGGAATAACGTCTTACGATTAGTTTCCGTATTTTTCATTTGATGGTCGTTTTTACTGCTACTGTGGTGTGGCCTCGCTGCTTATTCCCATTCAGCAGTGGCATCTTTTACACTCCTTATTGATGTTGTGCCCAGTGTGGAGAAACACATTTTTCTTTGGACGTATGGACTGAGAAAATCTTTCACCTTTCATTTTAAAACTTTTCTCTCTCTCTTAGCCCAGAACAGGCAGGAGGGGGGAAGTCAGACTTCACCCAGCCCATTGCTTTAGAAATGCTAATGCCTTGCTGACTGGAGACAATGAAATGGTCCAGTCACACCTCCCGCTGGAAGACAATGACAGCTAGAAGCGATTAAAAATGCTAGAAACGTTTCTTTCTGGAGATTTCAGGAATAGCTTCTTTGACC
Organism: Gekko japonicus; assembly: GCF_001447785.1. Taxonomy (NCBI): domain Eukaryota; kingdom Metazoa; phylum Chordata; class Lepidosauria; order Squamata; family Gekkonidae; genus Gekko; species Gekko japonicus. The sequence continues at coordinate 61,918 of NW_015161552.1, forward strand.
CCGCCCTACCTCCAAATTGAAGAAGTGGGCAAAGAGAGATAATGAAACTCCTTGGCACAAGGAGGAAGATCTCTTGGGTGCTGACTCTATCCACGAAAGCATTATGAGATTCATGGGGAGTAAGTCTATCAATGGCTACTAGCCATGGCAGCTCCACATTCAGAGACACCAATCCACTGGATCTCAGAGCCAGGAGGCAACATCAGGGGAAGGCCTTGGCCTCTATGCCCTGTTGTTGACTGTCCAGAGGAACTGGTTGGCCACTGTGTGAGACAGGATGCTGGACTAGATGGACCACTGGGCTGATCCAGCAGGGCTTTTCTTAGGTTCTTATGAAGGTCTCAAACGCTATGACCTGTTGTTGGCCATCAAGAGGAACTGGTTGGCCACTGTGTGAGACAGGATGCTGGACTAGATGGACCACTGGGCTGATCCAGCAGGGCTCTTCTGATGTTCTTAGGATCTTACACTGGGGCTCCTGCTGAAAAGGTGATCATTGCCATGTGGAAAACTGCATGCCTGAACAGAGGCTCCAAAGTAATGGGAATACTTTAGAACCACTGTAACTTTTAAGTTAAGGAGCCTGCCTTAGATTAACATCAGCTAGGACATGTACAAAGGGAAGGAGAGAGGAACTGTGTGTTCACACTGTTCTTTCAAATCCCTTCCTCAATTTGCTGTTGTGCTGAGAGTATATGTGGGGGCATTTTCTTTTTAATAAATGTTTCATGACTTTTAAAGGCTGGTAGCTGTTTTCAGTACCACACAGACCAACGCAGTTTCGGACATGCTGTTTTAAAATGGACATCAGGAGAAGGGGTGGGGCAGTCAAATGGCAAGCCCCTACTTCTCCAGTGGTGTGCAGGCACAACACGAGGCCTTAGAATGGCAATTCCGGGAAGGGAAGCTTGGAGTTAGTTCCTACAAAGGCCAGGCAGTGGCAGTAACTGAACCGAAAGAGGGAGAGAAAACAAGCTGAGTGGGTGTCACATGCCAGGTGGAGGCCTTGGACAGCTGCTGGTGCCCAGTTGCCTTGGAGGGCAAGATGGAACAAGGCTTGCAGGTCAGTGGGGCTGTCCCAGCTCACCCACTCGTCTTAACTCTTCATATAGATTGGCTCTTTGGGGTCTTCTGGTAATTTTTTTTTTAAATCTTTGCATTAGCTTTCTGTTTGTGAACTGCCTTGGTACCCTCAGTGGCATACGAAGCTAAAAATACAACCCTAAAAACAGCACCAGTATCAGACAAATGGAACACAGAACCATCTGCTTGTCTAAATGAATAAATGTCCTGATAAGTGCTAATCAAGCAAATGCTTCATGCCCCGAACAGAATTACTTGGCATTGTTTGCAAAAAGGAGGGGTCTATTTGCACCTCTCCCAGTACCTAAGCACCCATCCTACTCTCCGGGCG
>NW_015161552.1:63393-66076 GCF_001447785.1 Gekko japonicus
GGGGGGGGGGGGGTTCTGATGGCCGTCTGTTGCACAGGTTTGCCCACCTCCAGGTGGGTCCTGGAGACCTCCTGAAATTATGACTGATCTCCAAACAATAGTGATCGGTTCCACTGGAGGATATGGCTGCTTTGGAAAGTGGACTCGCTGGCATGATATCCTGCTGAGGTTCCTCCCCTCCCCAAATCCCCATGGTCCACCCCTAAATCTCTAGGAATTTTCCAGCCCAGAGTTGGCAACCCTACATCTTTTCTGTGCCCAGGCCAGCACACTTCTTGAGTTGCCACAGCCAGGTTTGTTCCCCATTTTTCCTCAAATGGATCTTCCTTCCTGTGCAGGTAAGAGCGACATCGAAAGCAGCGTGTAGCATCTAAATGGCAAAGAGAGCTCTTCTCTTCTTGCTCTGCCCTTCCCTAGTGGTAATGAGTACAACCCTGATATCTTCTTACAAGGACCAGTGAGTTTGCCGTTTGTGAAAGACCCTGAAAGAATCTGCTAAGTGCTCGGTGGCATTATGCAGCCTTCTGTTCGAGAACAAGTGAGGCCTGTCACGAGGGCCGAAATGTCAGCTCTCTCAGTGCCTGACGTAACAGCAATTAAGAAGGCTGCCTTCGGTGACACAAAGGACGGCTCAAAGAGCTGAGCCCCCTGAAGATTAAATGTAGATCATAAGCCTGCAGAGTGGTGGGTAGAAGTGCAGGAGCCTCTTAGGATGGTGCTTTAGAGAAAGAATCAAATAATCTCTCTTGTGAGAATGTAAAACTGGCGAAATGGCTCAGGGAACCCTGGCTTTAAAGTAGACAGCCACGATTTACAAAAAGGTGAAGAAGGATGTGGGATTCTAAGAGCAGTCACGACAAGTCCTTCTGACGTGGTGTGAACCTGGCTTTGCATCTTGTACATGCTAATAAGGTAAAAATGGGATCCGCTCTTAGTGTCGGGATTATTCCTTGTTTAAGGACAGGGTTGGAGCTCTGCCCCCGCTAGAATCCACATAGGAACCGTGGCAAATGGAAAGCCAAACCTTAGTTTCAGCAGGGCTATCCCTACCAATGCTCCCTCTAAACTGTGGAGCCCTGTGAGCAAAAATTCTACTTTGTGAGCTACTGGCATTAAAGTTGTGAGCGAGCCGTTTGGCTACTGCATACATGAGTCTGCTCTGGAGCCATCCTTCCTGAGCGAAGACGAAAATGTGTGAGCTAGAGGCTAAAAAACTGTGAGCTAGCTCACATTAACTCAGCTTAGAGGGAACAGTGATCCCTACCTAGGGTTGCCAGCCTTCAGGTGGTGGCTGGAGACCTCCCACTGTGGCGGAATGGGCCTGCTCTGGCCTGCAGGCCCTGTTCCACCTTCGTCTCCAAAGTTTTCCCAACACCTGGAGAGGCTTTTCTTTCTCTCTCGGATAGTCCGCCGCCACAACCTGACCTTCGTAGGACTTGCCAACTCGGAGGGTCAGGTGGCTTCCAGCTTCCCTTCCAAGTTCTGAGGCCCTGCTTGTGTCTCTCCCACTGCCCAGCACCTGGTCACCATGGGGACTGTTTACTGCCAGGTGCACCCCTGGAGGAATAGCTACTTTCCAACCACCTGCCTTCCCTCTGGCGCTGTTTTTCAAAATAGCGAGTCCAAGACAGTGGAGGTCTATGTGGTATAGAGAGCCACGGCCAGCATCCAAAGTTATAAAGCAGGGGTGTCGAACTCATTTGTTACAAGGGCTGGATCTGATATAAATGGGACTTCGTGGGTCCAGGCCATGCATGTCATAAAATGTAATGCCAGATAGCAGAGATATGAACTTTACAAAAGATACAAACACAATTAAAGATATTATTATTTTTACTTAAAATACAAATATGCTTAAAACTCTTGTGATATTTTATTTAACAACCTTTGATAACTGACACCTCCCAACCCCCTCCCCCAAGTCCCCTGCCTAAAATGGAAAGGTGGGGGGATAGTGGGATTTGGCAATGCAATTTTAAAAATAAAACGTCAAGAAAAAGCACAGGGATCACAGCAGAAACTAAAAATATAAAATGCTCTGAACCTAGGAACATAAAATGGCTGGGCATTGCCAGCTTCCCCCCCCCCCCGGATACTACCCCGGTATACTCAGAGTGGCACTGACTCTCCAGTGTAATGTCCCCCTTTGGCTGTGGGTTCCCAGGTTAGAGTACTCACTCAGGCATCCATTCTCATGTCCATTCAGAAGAGACAAGCTGGCTCAAAACATCAACCCTGTATTTTCAAGGAGACAACTCTACCAAGCAACAGGTTTTGCTGTACAAATACTGGAGAGTGAAACTACTTGAGCTCCACTCCATTGAAATGCATTGCAGCACAGACAAAGTTGCAAAGAAAATGCGGAATGGATATCCCATTAAGGTCTCTGGGCCCAGATAGACTACTCTTGGACTGGACTGACAGCCACCAAAGTGAAATGACAGCCCCTGAGAGTAGCAGAAGCATTCTTGGATTGGAATGAGAGCCCCCAGAGTGGAATTCAATTCCCAGAATGCTGCTGCTACTCCCAGGGGCTGTCATTCCACTCTGCACCCTGTCATTCCAGTCCCAGAACAGAGATTCTACTGCTAGGGAGAGTCACTCCACTCTGGGGGCTGTCATTCCAGTCCCATAGTACTGTTTCTATTGCTGGAAACAATCCCAGAGTAGTCTACCTGGGTGC
>NW_015161552.1:66145-74414 GCF_001447785.1 Gekko japonicus
CAGCTGGGAACTTCAGCAGCCTCAAGCTTCAAAGGGTGAGGACATGAGGGGGAGGAAAAGGGAAGAAAAGAGCCATGGGCCAGATTAAAGCCATGGGTGAGTTGCTTCTGGCCCACAGGCCTTAAGTTTGACACCCCTGTTGTAAAGTGTTTATTAAAAAGAAAATGTTCACATGCATACTTTTAGTACACCAATAAATTGAGCAAGGGGTTCAAAAGAAACGGGCAAAACGCATATCCTCTGTCCCTCTCTCTATACATGCTCTATCTGTTAAAATATCGGACAGGCGCCTAAAGTTTAGGAAGTTACAAATCTCTACAGAGTTAGCATTACCTTGAAGCTTTCTGTCGCTCTCTAGGCCACCACATGCTCAATGGGCATCACCTCTAGACCTCAGCTAAGAGTTCTGTCTGCCCTAATGGACCCAGCATGAAAGAAAACTTGCTCCTTACTTCCAGGAGTTTTATCACTTCTCTTTTCCCCACCCACTGTCCACTTCGAAGAAGTGCTTCCTGCAGCTTCTTCCTGAAGATTATTCCTGGTGCCTTTCTAGTCTAAAGTCCTCCAAATCTCTGTTTCCTGCTTGGGGAAGGGGGAGAGCTTGACCCATCCCTTATCTCTCCTACCAGATCTATTAGCATTTGTATGAAAGTGAGTGAAGGTACACCTGGGAAGCAAATGAAATGAAATGAAACCCCCCCCTCGCCTGTTACCTGCCCGGGGGGGACTGTTAAAATGCACAGTGGAGGCTTTGCTTATTTTAAACCTCCCAGGAAAAAATGCATTTATTCACACATGTACATCAATTTATTGCTTCCCTTTACCATATGAATGGTTCTTCAATAACATTTCTTCTAAATCCATTGAAGTCCTGCTGCTCCTGAAGGATAGAGGTCCCCAAGGAAAAGCAGGAGGGGGCTTTGCAGTGGGAAGTCGGAATAGGTGGAAATTGCCAATTTAGTGTGGATCCAACCCATGATACCCTAGGTTGTTTCAAAGGCAACTGAGACTCAATGTTCTACTAATGTATGCAGTAGCCAAATTGCTTGCTCACAGCTTTAATGCCAGTAGCTCAGAAGGTGGAATTTTTGCTCACAAGACTCCACAGCTTAGAGGGAACAACCCCACCCCTGCATCTTTGGAGAGGACTTGGGGCTTCCTCCTGATGTCTGTGTTCATGCCTGAGTCAGGGCCGGCTCACTTACTAGGCGAACTAGGCGATCGCCTAGAGTGGGCCGGCCCTTAGGGGCACCAAACTGCACCTGGCCCCGTAGTCTGGGAGTTTCTTGATTATTTGTGTTTTTCATTCTTCCTAAAATGCATTTATTTTTGAAAATTGGTGGGCGCACTGGGATGGGGGCGCCAGAAAGGATCCCCGCCTAGGGTGCAAAATAAGCTGGGGCCATCCCTGGCCTGAGCCATATCTACTTCCCAAGATGGAAGGCCTTCTTTGCAGCCAAGGAGAAGGTAATGACCTGCACTTAGGGTTGCCAGTCTCCAGGTGGAGCCTGGTGACCTCTCGAAATTACAACTGATCTCCAGAGTGTGGAGATCAGTTTCCCTGGAGCAAATGGCTGCTTTGGAGTTTGGGCTCTATGGTATCACATCCCTGCTGAGCTCACTCCCTTTCCAAAACTCCACCCTCTCCAGGATCCACCCCCAAATCCCTATGAATTTCCCATTCTGGAGTTGGCAACCCTACCACCACCGGATCAGAGACCTTTGGGGAGGAAGAGAGTCAAATGCCTAGGCCCTAGAGGTTCCACTGGATGCTTCAGCTTCTTTTGGGGGAAGCATTTCTTTCTGAGAGCCAGTTTGGTGCAGTGGTTAAGTGTGTGGACTCTAATCTGGGAGAACCGGGTTTGATTCCCCACTCCTCCAGTTGCACCTGCTGATGTAACCTTGGGTCAGTCACAAGCTCTGGCACAGCTGTTCCTGAAAGAGCCAATTGTGTCAGAGTTCTCTCAGCCCCACCCACCTCACAGGGTGTCTGTTGTGGGGAGGGGAAGGGAAAGGAGTTTGTAAACCACTCTGAGACTCCAAGTGAAGGGCGGGGTATAAATCTAATCTCTTCTCTTCTTCTTCTCTTCTTTCTTTGTGTTATTTGCAATGCTCCCTCTAAGCTGTGGAGTCTTGTGAGCAAAAATTCTGCTTTGTGAGCTACTGGCATTAAAGTTGTCAGCAAGCGATTTGGCTGTTGCCTAATTTAGTTTGCTCTGGAGCCATCCTTCCTGAGCTCAGACACAAATGTGTGAGCTGGAGGCTCAAAAACTGTGAGCTAGCTCACACTAACTCAGCTTAGAGGGAACACTGGTTATTTGTAGTCCACCATTCTCCCCGGGGTTCCAGGCGGATTACGCAGAGTGGGTCAGCACGATCAACAGATGGGACATTCAGTAACGGATGCATCAGGACTTTAGAAGCTGAGAACCACCAGAAAGAACCGAGGACAGCACAAGTATTCACATGACCAGGGCTCTTTTTGTAGAAAAAGCCCAGCAGGAACTCATTAGCATAATAGGCCACACCCAACAGCAGGAACACATTAACATATTGGGCCACACCCCTGACAGCACCACTCATTAGCACATTAGGCCACACCCCCATGTTACCAGAAGTGTGGTTATCCAGCCACACCCACCTTTTGCTTGCTATTCTGTTTACCTTGCTTGTGGTCAAAACCCAGGGCCTTTTTTTGTAGCAGGGACTCCTTTGCATGTTAGGCCACACACCCCTAATGTAGCCAATCCTAATGAGTTTCTGCTGTTGGGTGTGGCCTATTATGCTAATGAGTTCCTGCTGGGCGTGGCCAATTTGGGAGCCAGCCGGAACTCCGTTCCTGTGCGTTCCTGCCCAAAAATAGCCCTGCATGATACATTAAATGGTCCAGAAATCCAAAAACCATCCCACTCTCTGCTGAAATGCTGCAGATTGGAAGGCAGCTCAGACCACCCGTCTCCTTCCCTCATGAAAAGCAACCCACACGTCTGTGCATTTAGAGATGAATATTTACCTTTCACCTTCGGCAAACCAAATCACGAGCATTTAAAAACAGCTGCAAAACAGCTTTTGAGATGGGGGGGGGAGAGAATGTTGGTGATCTCCTGAGGGTGAGGCAACAGGTGCACCTTCACAGTTGGCTTTTCACTACTGAAGTCGAACTCCTCCTCCCAATCCCCGCTGAGCCAGTGTGGTGTTTTGTTTTTTTTGTTTTACCCCAGAGCTCCTGGCAGGAGCGCAACACGTGTGCCTCTAAGTGCAGAGCTGTGGTGGTGCTATGAAACTATCTCTGCCGCAAAGGTTTCATCCGTCTTCACCCGAAGTTAAATTATTGCCAGAGACGGCTGGATTTTTGGCTCAAAGCCACTCTGACATAAAAGCAGGTGCTGGAGCATATTTTCAACATCTCCCGTCCAAAGATATAGCTCAAGACGGGTCGCCCTGTGTGGGTCTGTCTGTAGCATCAGAAAAGAGCAAGAGTCCAGGAGAACCTGAGAGACTAACACAATTTGTGGCAAAAATTTTGCGCCACTCATTTTGTTAATCTCTAAGGTGCTCCTGGACTCTTGTTCCCGTCCAAGGGATGGCACAATAACCTGCATTCACTTTTGTGTACTGTACACACAACCACACATCCACTCCCTTAAAACAGGCTGCAGTCATTTACTCACACATGAGTGGAGCAATGATGGTATACATTGGTATGCATTGATGGTATACTTCACAGTCCAGACTTATGACATGCAGGGAGCTCTCTACAGCACTGGCATGTTTTGCTCCTTGGAGCAAGGAACAGCTCCATGGAAAGGTAAAGGTTTCCCTTGCTTGAAAGCCAGTCGAATCTGATTCTAGGATGCAGTGCTCATCTCTGTTTCCAAGCCGAAGAGTCAGCGCTGTCCAAAGACGTTTCCGTGGTCATGTGGCCGGCATGACTAGACGCTGAGGTGCACAGAAACGCTGTTACCTTCCCACCGAAGCAGTATCTATTTATCTACTTGCAATTTCTTGCTTTCGAATGGCTAGGTTGACAGGAGCTGGGACCAGAGACGGGAGCTCACTTCATCATGCGGCACTCAGGTCTCGAATTGCCGAACTACAGACTTTCCGGTCTGCAGTTCGGCGTCTTAACCTCTGAGCCAAGGTGGCCCCTTGTGTGTGTGTGTGTCTGGGGGGAGGGGGGTGGTTATTAATCCTTCCACACTAACCCAGCACCAATGTTCCCTCTAAGCTGTGGAGTCTTGTGAGCAAAACTTCTACTTTGTGAGCCACTGGCATTAAGGTTGTGAGCAAGTGATTTGGCTGCTGCATAAATTAGTTTGCTTGGAGCCCTCCTTCCTGTGCTAAGACAAAAATGTGTGAGCCGGAGGCTAAAGAACTGTGAGCTAGCTCACACTAACTCAGCTTAGAGGGAACAGTGCCCAGCACCCCTGGATGTTCTTTTCTTTCTTCACTGTCAAGCCACAGCTGACTTATGGCGACCTCCTGGGCTTTTTCAAGGCAAGGGACATTCAGAGGTGGTTTGCCATTGCCGGCCTCTGCGTCACGACCCTGGCATTCCTCGGAGGTCTCCCGTCCAGATACTGACCAGGACCGACTCCGCTTAGCTTCCGAGATCTGACAAGATCAGGCCAGCCTGGGCTCTTTAAGGGGGTGGGGGGAAGCTCGTCGAGATCCCCCCTCTCATCTAGTTCAACTCCCAGGCAGGGAATCTCAGTCACACACTCAGACTTCTTGATATAATTCTCCAGTCAAATTCTCAACAGTTGCCCCAGATTCATTCAAGGGAAGGTTGGATAGGAATTGATACCATTTGCTTTCAAATCCAAAGTGCTGTGTTGTCAGGACCCACAGCTAAACAACGAAGTACACGCTTTCAGGAAGGTTTTACTTTTATTGAAAAGCCATAGATGCGATAACAGGAACACTGTTAGGAATGGCGGGCTACCTGTGTGCATAATAGGATATAGGGCATTCATATGCGCCCCCCCCCAAGCAATAACCAATTAGTTGTGCTCCTGCACGCGGGATACTGCTGGTCCCTCTAACGGTTGCGGAGCTGGGAACGGAGAAGCTCCCATGGACGATAGACACCACAATCTCCACCAGTACAACTTCAAAGATAAGCGTTGCAGCTCAGAAGCAATTAAGTGCATGGGAAGGAATGCAAGGCAATTAGAAAACAACTTCACACTCATGGCAGCGTAGCTGACATGTGTATTCATTATCTCAGGAGCTCTCACAACAACCCTGCAAAGCAGGCCAGTCTTATTCTCCTTCCATTGTCTCTTTCCTGGTGGGGGGGAGCAGCTGAGAGTAGAAATGCATGCTGCTTGGGCAAGCCCACCTTCCCAGAACTGGGGTGTGCTGAAGAAATGGCAAATGCAGGAGAGAGTCATTTGTAGGGGGGGGAATGGCATGGCATGGCAGGGAGTGCTCCTCCCTTCCCCAGCCCGCCCCATCCTTCCTTCCCTGGAGTGGAAAAGGATCCCTGAGTCACTGCTGCCCCCACCGGGCTTCTTTCCAGGCTTGGAGTCAGGGCTGCCCAAACTGGGTTGGGAAAGACTTGGAGATTTGGAGGAGTGGCGCCTGAGGAGGCAGGGGCTTGGCAAGGGGAGGCACTTCAGTGGGGTAGAACGCCATAGAGTCCGCCCTCCAAAGCGGCCACTTTCTCCAGGTGAAATCTCTGTTGCCTGAAGATCAGTTGTAATAGTGGGAGGTCCCCCAGCCACCACTTGAATCACAGCTCATCTCCAGACTGCGGAGACCAGTTCCCCTGGAGAAAATGGATGCTCTGGAAGGCGGGCGGCATGGAATCGTGCCCAGCTGGGGTCCTTGTTGTCTCCAGGCTCCATCTCCAAACCTCCAGGAGTTTCCCAATCTGGCTCTGGCCACCAACCCCCCCCCATCCCTGACTGGTGGCCAGAGTGGACCTGTGGCAACCCAAACCTTTCTGTCTTCCAGGGCTATTTTTGGGCAGGAACGCACAGGAATGGAGTTCCGGCTGGCTCCCAAGTTGGCCACGCCCAGCAGGAGCTCATTAGCATAACAGGCCACACCCAACAGCAGGAACTCATTAGGATTGGCTACATTAGGGGTGTGTGGCCTAACATGCAAAGGAGTTCCTGCTACAAAAAAAGGCCCTGGGTTTTGACCACAAACAAGGTAAACAGAATAAGAAGCAAAAGGTGGGTGTGCCTGGATGACCACACTTCTGGTAACATGGGGTATGTGGCCTAATATGCTAATGAGCTGTGCTGTCAGGTGTGTGGCCTCATATGCTAATGAGTTTCTGTTGTTGGGTGTGGCCTATTATGCTAATGAGTTCCTGCTGGGCTTTTTCTACAAAAAAAGCCCTGCTTATCCCCTACCTAATTATATGCTCCTTGGGAAAATACCCAGAGTTGACCACCTTTGGACACACACCACAGCTACTGGTGTGTTTGGATCATTTCCATGTTCGGCTGCCAGGTCTGAAGACACCCGCCGTTGTGGAACAGTGTACGGTTGTGTGCCCCATAATTCACTGTCCTGTTGTCTAGATCTGCATAGGGTTGCCAGCCTCCAGGTGGGGCCTGGGGACCTTCCAGTTGACATATGTCAGCACCCCTGGAGAAAATGGCTGCTTTGGAGGGTGGACTCTGGGACACTGTACCATGCTGAAGCCCCTCCCCTCCCCAAACCCCGCCCTCTCCTGGATCCACCCCCCAAAGTCTCCAGGTATTTTACAACACAGACCTGGTAACCCTAAATCTGCACGAGGGAGGGTTTATTGGTGGGGCAGGGTACCAGGTTCGAAAGTTTGGGGGCGACCTGCAAGGGTGATAGGTGAGGGGCCGTGGCTCAGTGGAAGAGCCTCTGCTTGGCATGCCGAAGGCCCCAGATCCAATCCCTGGTACCTCCAGTGGAAAGGCCCAGGCAGTAGGTGATATGAAAGACCTTTGCCTGAGACTCTGGAGTAGGGTTGCCAAATCGACTTACCTTGCCGGCGGGGGAGTCTGGGGTGGCTCCCGGAGCGAGCGCGCATGCGCTGCATGCACGTCACAGGCAAGTGACGTCATGACGCCGGGCACGCTGGGTGCAGGGCCACAGCCATTTGAGGGGAAGACATAGAGTTTTCCCCTCAAATGGCTGTGGCCCCGCCCCCAGCGTGCCCGGCGTCATGACGTCACTTGCCTGTGACGTGCATGTGGGGGTGGGGTTTCCCCCGGGGCCCGATTCCGGACGTGCGCGTCACCTGGAAGTGACGCGACCACGCCGGGCATGCTGGAGGCAGGGCCACGGCTATCCGAGGGAAAACTCTATGGTTTTCATCCGAGGGAAAACTCTATGCACCAGACACTGGCCGGGAGCCCCCCGCTCCTGGCGAAGATCGACTTGGCAACCCTAGATGTATCAAGTGTAGAGCATCTACATCCACAAAATAACGAAATTCATTTCTCTCCTCCACTTCAAATTCAATTCCAGACATTTCACCAATAGCATCAAGGAAGGTTGCAGTTGTCATGATAAGGGAGGAGAAGAACAATTCCCACAGAGACTTCTGCACCTTTTGAATGGGTGCAAAGTGTTTCCCTCTCAACAGGGGAAGAGCTGTGCTTGTGTTCAAAGGTACTGTATCCTCATCAAAGTAGCCCTAACCCTCCTAGAGACAGCAGACAACTTCTGTGCTACAAGATTCATTTCTGTGGTGAAGCAAATTGAATAAATCATAATGAAAGTACATAACTTGTTAGGACCTGTTCTTGACACAGGCACAACCCCCCCCACCCTCCCGCACAGCATCTTGTAGCAGATATCAGGCAAGAGACAGTCATGGGATGCTGGGGTTGCCAACCTCCAGGCGGGGCCTGGAGATCTCCCAAAATTTAAACCGATTTCCAGGCTGCGGAGGTCCGTTTCAGTGGAGAAAATGGCAGCTTCAGAGGGTGGACTGTATGGCATTAGACCCTTCTGAGCCCCTTCCTCTCCCCTAACTCCACTCCCAAAATTTAAACCGATTTCCAGGCTGCGGAGGTCCGTTTCAGTGGAGAAAATGGCAGCTTCAGAGGATGGACTGTATGGCATTAGACCCTTCTGAGCCCCTTCCTCTCCCCAAACTCCACCCGCTCCAGGCTCTGCCCCCAAATCTCCAGGAACTTCTCAACCCGGAGGTGGCAACCTTAGATGGCACTGAGAACGTGTCTTAAAGCTGTAACTTTTGCTGTAGATGGGGGAGGGGGAGAGTGCTCCACTGTTTTAAGGGGTTACTGCTCTTTCTTGCCTGAGGGCC
>NW_015161552.1:74523-74679 GCF_001447785.1 Gekko japonicus
CTGTCAGCTATGCTGCCATGATGTTTATGGGCAAGAGTGCATCTGCTTGACCCGTGTACCAACTGCTGCCCCATTCCTTCACTTTTTATTATCTCTGACCTTGCAAGCTGCCTGTGTAGTGTCTTCCCATCATTTACCTGTGGGATTAGTTTCGAT
>NW_015161552.1:77161-78474 GCF_001447785.1 Gekko japonicus
CAGGTATAATGCAACGAAGTGGCTATTTCCTCCAGGGGAACTGATCTCTGTCACCTGGAGATTAGTTGTAATGGCAGGAGATAGCCCGCCAGCTCCTGGAGATTGACACCCCTATTCCTAGTCCAGCATCCTGTTTGCAGTGGTGGCCAGCTGTGATGCTTCTGGGAAGCTTTCAGGCCAGGCATGGAGGCGAATAGCGCTCACCGCTGTTTGTTCCCCAGCAATTGCTGTTCAGGAGGCTACATTCAGCTACCTTGGCTACATTCAGCTACGGTGGACCTATAGAATGTATGTCGTAGGACTCGCTCAACACAGTATCCAACGTCTAACCTTAAAGGCTGCTATGGGGGGAATGTTCCATCGCTCTGTTGGGTCAACGATCAATGCCTTCTGCTCTCTGAAACGGAGCCCGAGCTCTCTGATCCGCTTTTGCGGCAAACAAACTAGGACCCATCTGGATCAACTCCTCCTGATGCAACTGCGTGGGTGGGAAGCCAGACTTGTTCCTGTTGTCATCACAGCATGTACCGGGTGAGAACCAAGTTTGCCAAAAGCAGGATCCGTCCCCCAGTGGATACGTAAAATTTGAACTCGACAGACAGAATTAACTCTGGCGAGTCTGGCACTCTCCTGAGGCCAGGAGACAAAGGAAACCATTTGCGGATCTTCGTATTCCACAGTGCCGGAGACAAGACAGGGGCTCAGGGATCCTACATACAGTCTGGTGTAGTGGTTAAGTGCGCGGACTCTAATCTGGGACCTGGCTGGATGACCTTGGGCAGGGGTCATTTCATAGAAAAAGAGCTAGGGGAACTCATTAGCATAACTCATTAGTATATGCCACACCCCCTGACATCACTGGAAGTGTGTCATAAGGCCACACCCCCTGACATCACCGGAAGTGTGTCATAAGGCCACACCCACCACTCAGTTAGTCTTAGTCTTAAAGGTGCTATTTGTTAGTCATAAAGGTGCTATTTGAACTCTTGGACTATTTTGCAGCAACAGACTAACACAGCTACCTCGGGGAAGCTCCTGGATGGGGCTGGGAGTCCTTGCAGAGGCCACGTGGAGTGGCCTCGGCCAGGCAGAGGGGGAGGACGCCAACTTACCCTCCTGCTTCTTCCTCCTTCTGTAACAGAATGAGGCTGGAAGCAGGGGGCGGCCGGAAGGGGCGGGGCTTCGTCGTGTGCCCCGCCCCCTGCACCTCACCCGGGGAAACTGTGATCCCCCGCGATCCCCCCGAATTGACCTCTGACCTTGGGCAAGCCATAGTTTTGATAAGAGCTGTTCTTGAAAAAGAGCCGTTTCTG
>NW_015161552.1:78712-82261 GCF_001447785.1 Gekko japonicus
CAGCTGTAATTCCAGGAGACCTCCGGCCCCCATCTGGAGGGTGGCCACCCTAGTCAGAAGGTACAACTATTACAGAATCATGAGTTGTTGTAGATTTCCCAGGCTGTCTGGCCGTGGTCTTGGCATTGTAGGACCTGATGTTTCGCCTGCAGCTGCGACTGGCATCCTCAGAGGTATAACACAGAAAGATGGGGACACATAGAGTACTCCATCTTTCTGTGTTATACCTCTGAGGATCCCAGTCGCAGCTGCTGGCGGGTGATGTCAGGGGGTGTGGCATATGCTAATGAGTTATGCTAATGAGTACTTCATCTTTCTGTGTTATACCTCTGAGGATGCCAGTCACAGCTGCTGGCGAAACCTCAGGTCCTACAATGCCAAGACCACGGCCAGACAGCCCGGAAAATCTACAACAGCTAATGAACACTAGCCGTGAAAGCCTTCCATAACATATTACAGAATCCAAAGAGGCTCCATGCTGCCTCCAAAGGCAGTGGCATTGGAGGAGGGGGAAGATCTGGGGCCAAGCAGGAGGCAATGACCAATGTTAGCCGTGAAAGCCTTCCATAACATATTACAGAATCCAAAGAGGCTCCATGCTGCCTCCAAAGGCAGTGGCATCGAAGGAGGGGGAAGATCTGGGGCCAAGCAGGAGGCAACACAACCCGTCCCAAACCATGTTGTGTTTTAACTGTGGTTTGATTGGGAAACCCGAATGAGGCTGACAGACAACCACAGGGTCCTGGCTTGTCTCAGCAAACCCTCGTTTCTGCACCTTTGTTCCTTCCTCTGCCTTCCCACTAGAGAGCTGGTTGGTATTCCAGCCTGCTTTGCCATGCTCAATTGATGACCAAGCTTTGTCGTGTCACTGGTCCCTTACCACTGGGTGGGAGCATCATGAAGGCAGGAAAGCTGCACGCAGGAATCGTTGGCTGCTCTTGGCATGCAAGGAGCCATGCCACCAGTGTTCCCTCTAAGCTGAGGTAGTGTGAGCTAGCTCACACTACCTCAGCTTAGAGGGAACATTGCATGCCACCCTCTTGGAGACTAGTGAACTTGGAAGCTGCCATGAGTTCACACCAGCCCCTTCCGCATCAAAACTGAGGGGAACAAACTCCTGGCATCTATTGAATACGTGAAAACATGAAGCTGCCTTATCAGACCATGAGTCCACCAATGTCAGTATTGTCTACTCAGACTGGCAGTGGCTCGCTGGGGTCTCAGGCAGAGGTCTTTCACATCACCAACGGCCTGGTCCTTTTAATGGGAGATGCCAGGGATTGAACATGGGACCTTCAGAGGTGTTGAGCTCATTTGTTACGATTTGTCGGGCCGGGCCATGTGTGCCATACGTGTAATGCCAGGTACCGGAGATATAAACTGTATAAAAGACAGCAGCTGGTAAGCTCCGAGTTAGTGTATCCTTACTGCAAGGCCTCATGGATTGGAAGGGGGTGCAAAGGAAAACCCATATGGGTGGACTGGAGAGCCAGCGGTGCAGCACTGGGCGGACGCTCCCACGCTGCTTGACTGCTGCAGACGAGGTTGTTATGCTGTGCTGAAGCCACAATTGCAGTGGCTCCGCCCACTCCGCCCCCCCCCGAGCAGTCTCCTGCACTAGTAGCCCTTGCACTAGTAGCTCGTGGGCTGCAAAATAGCCCTGGACAGGCCAGTTCTGGCCCCCGGGCCTTATGTTTGACACCCCTGTTCTATATGCCAGGCAGCCGCTCTGCCACCGAGCCATGGCCCCTCCTTATCGTATTTCATTTGCATGCAAACTCAACCAAACGCACCCACCCAAGCTTCCTGTCTCTGCTCCGTGCCACAGAAGCTGATGACAGCCGTCATCGTATGTCTCCTCACCCCAACCTCCCCCTCCCATGGTCTTCTTAGTCATTTGCTCGGTAGGTTTTCTTTCCCCATAAGCCCCACCCATGTGGTTGCCTGAGTGGAAGGAGCAACAGTTCCCGCCTGTGACGGGCAGGCTGCTCTGGAACCACAGCTATGGTGGAGGCTGCTCCCACACATCCGATTCAGGGGGCAACAGAAGCACACCCCCTCTTGACTTGCAGATACTGGATGTTGTACAAGATATCTGCTGTCAGCACAACTGTGGCCAGCTCTTCCCCGGCATCCAACAGCCTGAACAGGGGCTGCCAGTCTTGCTTCAGGCACTTCCTCCACTGGACTCTTGGACTGGTTGTGAGGCTAATGGCAGGTTCTGCCCAACAGCAGTCCGGGAAGCATGGTGGGAGGTCCTCCTGAGACACCTCTGCATAGCGTAGGCTGGTTCTCCAGTGATCACCAGCTTTGCCTCCACTCTGCTGATCACCTGCACCCGGTTGGAGGAGAAGGATCTTAAGGCTCCTGTTGGTCAGGGATGTCCTAAAAATATCTGTGGTGTCACCGGCCAGATCCCCTGGCATATTCATCCATGAACAGTCCACTAACACTGGAGCTCCGTGGTCATGCTACCCAGGCCTGTAGTCAGAAAACTTTCACTGGGGGAGGCTAACACTGGGAACAGTGGGAAGCTTAATTAGATGGGTGGGGCAGGGCTCATCCATGGGGGGCATTGCCCCCAATGCCCCACCATGGCTAAGGGCCTGGTACTACCTAGGTGATAACATCTCTGTCTGAATATAGCTGATTGAAGCCAGACACTCCAAACCCATCGAGTCCTCTTCACGAACTAGTTTTATTACAAATCACAGGAAGTTCATTGGTATCATGTACCACCTCCTTGAACATTTCACAGGTGGGGAGGTTCCCATTTCCAACTGGTTGCTCAGAGCCTGGTGCAATATATTGAACCCTAGCTTGTAAAGGCTAGAAGCAAGCTTCTTCTGGGCCAGGAAGTGCATCATGTCTTGGCAACACAATAGATAGCTGTTCTCCTTGGCAAATGTACAGGAAAGTCTCCCAAGACTTGAGGAAGGGCTACCTGAAGCACTAGTCACCTCCTCTTCCAAGTCACTGATGGACCTCTAAGAGCCCAGACACAGAGGAAGAGCTGGGAGGTAGGGGTCAGTGTTCCCTCTAAGCTGAGTTAGTGTGAGCTAGCTCACAGTTTTTTAGCCTCTGGCTCACACATTTTTGTCTTTGCTCGGGAAGGCTGGCTCCAGACCAAACTAATTGATGCAGCGGCCAAATCACCTGCTCACAACTTTAATGCCAGTATCTATCAAAGTAGAATTTTTGCTCACAAGACTCCACACCTTAGAGGGAACATTGGTAGGGGTGCCCCCTGACTTATTTCAAGCCCCCCCCCCCGAATACAAAAATCCTGGCTACAGGCCTGCCTCTACCCCGGAGCAGTGGCATTGCAAGGGCAGATTTCAGGTGGAAACTACACTTGTATTTGGTGACCTCTCCCCAGCCAGGCCCTTGGAGAACACACACACAAGAAGCTGCCTTTTACTGAATCAGACCCTTGGTTCGTCAAAGTCAATATTGTCATCTCAGACAGTGGCTCTCCAGGGTCTCAGGCTGAGGTCTTTCACATGATTTCCTACCAGGACCATTGAACTGGAGATGCCGGGGATTGAA
>NW_015161553.1:0-22010 GCF_001447785.1 Gekko japonicus
CTCGATGCTTGGGGATCCAACAATACCTTTCCAAATTAAAGTAGTGAGATAAAGTTTTTCAGTCTGCTGCACAAAGGCACAATCTCCCAGGAGGAATTCAAGGGGACCTCTGAGGAGTCAGAGGTGGGGAGTAAGCCTTGGCCCGGGGCTTCCTCCAGGCCATTTCTGGCTCATGGAGTTGGGAGGGGGTCGGAGCAGGAGGAAGGAATCTTACTTCTCCTTCCTGATACTCTCTGGGAGAATCTGGGGGCGGGGGCGGGGAGGACAACTGGGACTGGGGATTCGTGTCCCACCAAGTTTACCAGCCATCTCCAGGGATACCAGTCAATTTCCACAGTACTGGATGATATGGGGGGCGGGGTGTCTGACCCCTTTGTAATAAGGGGGATATTTGACAGAAGACACCCCTCATACTTTCCCCTTAACAACCACTGTGTGCGAGAACTGGCATGGACTGGCCTAGAAGTAGACCAGAATGTGGCCTGGACATCCACACCCAAAATAGGATGGAGCAGAGCCAAACAAATGGTTTCTGGCAGGAAGCTTGAGCTGCCTATTTTGGGAGGTGGCTTTGGGGCATCTGTCAGACTAAGAGTTTCCTCCCCATCTAAAAAAAAAAAAAGAAGACACTTTTCTCTATAATGGAGCCCACAGGGAAGAAGAACTCCTCCCTAATACAAAAGACCCTAACATCTGGTTTCCTCCCTCCTGATCAATTTCCCTAACTGATGAGCTGTTCACCTAACCTGGTAGCCTTTTCTTTCCTCTATCAGGGATCATCAGGGTGACATTAACATGTGTATACTCTTGGAAACATTGCAACAGAAAACATTAACAGTTTCTGTTGACGCCAGGAAAACCGTTCAACCACACAGATGCAAAATATGCAAACGTCTCCATATCTTCCTGGGAATGCCTCCCTTCAGTATATTGCTGCAAACGGCGGATGCATCACCATAACCTGAGGTATCATTTTGGGCTTATGTCTGGACTGACACAACTTCCAGTGCTGTGTGTCTGTCCTGGGTGCCTAATGACAGTTCACCCCCAAATTTGTTTGGGCCCTTTCCATCCCTACTTTAATTTCCTCTCCCACCTATTTTCTCTCACCTTGTGTGTTTGCGTCCATGTCAGCGAGCTGCCAATGTGTTCTGTAGGTTTTCCCTTCCCCCCATATGCAGGTTACGACCAGGTCCTCATGCGCATGTCTGTATGTCTTATGAAGCGCTAATTTCTATGTCTCATGCATTCCTTTCGATATACACTAGTGTTGCTTTGTACTATCGTAATCAGCAAGGTCACAGGTGGGGAAAGTCGGCTTCGCTTAGTCTATAATGAACTAGAGTGTGAGAAGAGTTTAATTGATTATCTTTTAGGAGACGTTTGTACTCAGGCTTTGGGCGTGAGTTTGACAGTCCAACCGCGCGAGCGGGAACCAAGCCTATTGGTTATTGCTATTTTGAAATTGCTTTATTATTCTGTGCCCGACCATTCCGGTTATTCCAAACAGTGAACTTGCTCCAGTTTCTTCATGGCTTCAGTAAATATTACTTTGCTACAAATGTGTATTTGATTGACAGCTGTGGATTCGGACAGTCCAGTATGCTTTTTTAAAATATAACCTTATTTTTAATTTCAACTTTTCGATAACATTACAAATTCACAACTTTTTGATAACATTACAAATAAACAATTAGAAATAGAAGCAAACAATGGTATCATTACAACTATTATATGGTTTACTTAATAATTCTATTAACACTTATTTAAACAAATTAATAAAACATGACATCTATATATTTATCAGGTAAGACATTATCTTCACTGTTTGTTGTAGATATATATGGGAAAAATGCAAACCACTTTTCAATAAAATTAGATTTTTGTCAGTGGGGTTTCTGCAGCTAATAATTGAGATGCAATCTTATCCATTACTACCATGTCGCAAAGCTTTGAAAACCATTGTCTAACCATTCTTTCTGTTTTCCAAAATTTTGCTATTAGGATTTGTGCTGCCAGTAGCATTAAAGAAGTTATTTCTGATTTATATCCTGCAAGGTGTACATCTTCCCAAAAGTTTTAAAGGATGGATTCTGGGGATCTTGGAATTCGTAATCCTATAATATTTTCAATAATTGGCAAAATTTTATTCCTCAATGTCCTTGACAACCACGATGGTGTAATCACTGACCTTGAGCCAGACATCCTGGAATGAGAAGTTAAATGGGCCTTCGAAAGCATTACTAACAACAAAGCTAGTGGAGGTGATAGTATTCCAGCTGAGCTATTCAAAGTCTTAAAAGATGATGCTGTTAAAGTGCTGCACTCAATTTGCCAGCAAATTTGGAAAACACAACAGTGGCCACAGGATTGGAAAAGGTCAGTACACATTCCAATCCCAAAGAAGGGCAATGCCAAGGAATGTTCAAACCATCGCACAATTGCACTAATTTCACACGCTAGCAAGGTCATGCTCAAGATCCTACAAGCTAGGCTTCAACCGTACATGGATAGAGAACTGCCAGAAGTACAAGCTGGGCTTCGAAGAGGTAGAGGTGTCAAGAAAAGCCATTTTTTGCTTGCTTTAGAGGCTACATGAAATCCTTGGTTCAGGCTTAGAGGCCTGGAAGGGATTTGCATAAAAACTTTCCCTAGAGACTCAGATATTAGTACTGGCCGGAGAGCAATCAGCCAATTAGCACGTTCCAGAATGATTTAACACCTGTGTGTTGGAGTATCGGACCCTTAAGCTGCGGTATAGGTTTCGTTTCTCTCATTTAGAAGTATTATGGGATATTATTTGCCTTAGCAACAAGGAGCAGATTACATCATTTCTCTGGTCTGTGTCTGGTCAAAGGCCTAGACTGGTCAGAGACCCCTTTTCTTCTATAACATAAGGTGTCAGTCTGTGCCATGGGGCTGCCTTGGGATTATGAAGCCTAGCCTGGCATCATGTCTCGATTCCACCCCGATGGGCTTTACTTGGAACATCATGTTATCTTGGACTCATAACTCCTTGAACCTTGGGATGATACCTTTGCAACTGCTTTTGTAAGTATTTGTTAGGCTGGTAATGCAGAGAGCTTTTGTTTTTCCTTCACTGCTAAAAGTCTTGTGTTTTAGAGTAAGTTTGCACATTAATAAACAAATTATATATTTTTAAGGGTCAAGAAGCGACAGAACAGGATATGGAACAACTGATTTGTTTAGCATAGGAAAAGGAGTACGAGGGTATTGAAAACAGATCAGCCAATATCATAATGCCCCTATATAAATCAGTGGTATATTGTCCCCTTGCTTATTTAATTTATATGCAGAGTACATCATGCGAAATGCCAACCTGGATGAATCAGAAGCTGGAATTAAGGTTGCTGGGGAAAAGATCAACAACCTCAGATATGCAGACGATACCACTCTAACTCTAACGGTAGAAAGTGAAGAGGACCTAAAGAGCCCCCTTCTACAGGTGAAAGAGGACAGCGCAAAAGTTGGCTTGAAACTCAACATAAAAAAACCCTAAGATTATGGCATCTGGCCCCATCACTCCTTGGCAAATAGAAGAAGATGGGGGAAGCAGTGACAGACTTCACATTCCTGGGATCCAAGATCACTGCAGACTGCAAGATCGCTGCATTGCAGTCATGAAATTAAAAGTTGCCTGCTTCTTGGGAGGAAAGCTGAAGCTGAAGCTCAAATACTTTGGCCACCCAATGAGAAGGGAGCACTCCCTGGAGAAGAAGACCCTGCACCCAATGAGAAGGGAGCACTCACTGGAGAAGAAGGCCCTGATGCTGGGAAAGACTGAAGGTCAAAGAAGACGGGGACGGCAAAGGATGAGATGGTTGGACAGTGTCACCAATGCAACCAACATGAAATTGAGCAAACTTCAGAGGACGGTGGAAGACAGGAGGGCCTGGCGTGATCTGGTCCATGGGGTCGCGAAGAGTCAGACTCAACTGTGCGACTGAAGAACAACAACAAGCCCACCAACAGTGTAAAAATGGGCCTGTCTGCCCGCAAGGTCTATCTTTAGAAGGGTTCCACATGATCTCATTAGTCAAGGCTGTATGCACATAAGATTTCTCAATTTGAACCCAGGTCTTTGTGGATTCTGGTGAGGCATAATATAACATATTTGTCAACTGTGAGGCTTCATAGTAATATTTCAAATGTGGTAGACCCAGACCTCCCATTTTCACTGGTTTGTTAGTAATTTAAAATTAATTCTCGGTCTTTTGTTTTCCCAAACAAATTTAGTAATTGTAGTTTGCCATTCTTGCAGGTCTTGGTCTTTTATGTGAATCGGAATATGTGGAATAAAAATAGGAATTTAGGGAAAATGGTAGATTTTATAAATTTCATTTTCTCTAGCAAAGATACTTTTAATTTTGACCAGTTATTTAATGAACTGATTACTGATTTACTAAGATTTTTAAAATTTGAATCAAATATGTCCGCAAGGTCCAGAGGTATTTGGATTCCTAAATGTTTCCAGGAATTTACTACCCATTTAAATGGGAAATGAAGTGAGAGATAACTTTTATCAGTTGTTGATCATAGTATTGGGAAAAGTTCAGTTTTAAAATGATTTATTGTAAAACCAGAGACTTCACTAAAGTCTTTAATTCTATCAATTAGGTGTTTTAAGGAGATTTTCGGGTTGCTTAAATAAATAACAGCATCGTCAGCAAAAAGACTAATTTTGTATGTGCAAGAATCTATGTTAATGCCTTGTATTCTCGGATCTTGTCTTATTGTACAAGCCATTGGTTCTAAAGAGATGGCGATCAATATTGGTGACAGAGAGCAACCCTGACGGGTGCCTCTAGATAATTGTAAGTCATCAGATCTGAAATTGTTAATAGAAATTTGGACTGAAGGTGATTGGTAGAGCCTCAATAGATCTCATAATATTAGGGCCAAATCTCATTCGTGACATGACAGCTGTGAGGAATGGTATCTCCAATTTGTCGAAAGCTTTTTCTGCATCCAGCACTAACGGTACTGAGTCAATCTTATGTCGTTTATAGTAGTGTGTGATATTCAAAGTTTTTCTTATGTTGTCTAACAAAGATCTACCTGGGATAAATCCTGCTTGTTTGCAGTGGATGTAATTGGCCATTATTGAGTTTAGGCAAGAGGCTATAATAGTTGAAAATTTTTAAAAATCATGGTTCAAAATAGATACAGGTCTGTATGATTCAGTTTTTTCTTTGTCTTTTCCTTCTTTGGGAATGACTATAATCCTAGCTTCTGTCCATGGTTTTGGCATTTTCCCTTTAGTCATTAAGAAGTTACAAGTAATTGTCAATGGTTTAGTAATCAAAGGTTGACATTTTTTATAAAATTCAATAGGGATGCTATCTCTGCCTGGTGTTTTATTATTCTGAATTTTAGCTATAGCTCCATTCAATTCTACTTCCGAAATAGGCTGATCTAAAAAAAGGGCAGTGCTCCTCAGTGAGTTTAACATCAAAATGAGTTGAGTCTAGGTAATCCTGAATTGCCTTCTTATCTATATTGTCAGATTTATAAAGCTTAGCATAATAGTCAAAAAAGGTTTTTGTGATGTCTTTAGAAGTATTTAATAGATTACCTTGAGGGGATTTAATAGAATGTATCAATGTAGAAGATCTTTTTTGTTTCACTCTGGAGCATAACCAACTTAAGGATCTTTGTGTTTTGGTGACATATTTTTGTTTTAGGTATAGAAGATTCTTTTGTACTTTAGAAATTTCTAAGGCTTCCAATTTTTTATGTTCTAGATTAAGTTTTCTTAAAATTTTATTTCCTCCATACTTTATGTGTTTTCCCCACAAAATATTTTGTTTTTTAATTCTAATATTATTATATTCCTTCCTTTTTTATAGGCTGCTGCGAATGAAAGACGTTTACCATGTATCACAGCTTTGAATGCATCCCAAATGTTTTCTTGGGATGCATCACAATTCGTATTACTCAAAGTATTCCTTGATTTCCTTAGCAATCCTATCACATGTTTTGTCATCTTGAAGCAATGTGTTTAAGGACCAATTTGGGCCTTTTCCATTTTGGGATTTATCCAATATTTGACATGAAACCCATGCATGGTCTGAATTAATGCAGTTTCCAATGTCAGAAGAGGGTATTTGATTTAATAGAGATTTAGAAACTAATAAAAAATCTATTCTTGAATATATTTTGTGGACTGCTGAATAGTATGTGTGTTCTCTTGCATCGGGGTTGAGTGTACACTGTACACTGTACATCTCCTAGGTTGTGTTCTTCTAAAATAGATTTTAACTCTTGTTGGTTGAGTGAATTTTGTTGAACCTTGAGATGATTAGTGGTTCTTGTCCAATTTGGGATCTATAATAAAGTTCAAGTCACTTCCAATCACAACTTCCCCTTGTTGAAATACATTTAGTTGTTCTAATGAATAAAGACTAATCGGTCAGTATTCGGGGCATCTATTGAAGCTATTGTTAGTGAAGTACCATTTAGTTTACCTTTATAAAAACTTTATAAAAAAACAATAAAAATATTTTTAAAAACCTGTCTAACCTTATCACTATATATAAACTATAACTTTCACCCTAGGGAATGGACCTGGTTCGCTGGTCCCCGCTAGCTTGGCAGTGAAAAGGGTGATCTTTCTTTTTTTATACCCTATCAACCTGTTAAAACCAAAAAAAGAAAATGAGAGGGGCAACACTTAGGATGCAATTGGAAGTATAACAATCCCCCCCAGCTACAATTAATTCTTTAAGATTTATAAGACCAAGATTTAAAGCATTATTTGTTACTATTTTATAACACTAAGATATATAGTTATCCATACTTATGTTACAATGACATTCAGAAATACAGTAGTCTTAACAATTAAGTGTCTTGGTTTTTTGTTTTTTTTACAACAGTGTTAAACCAATAAAATATACCTTAGTACCTCAAATTTAGTAGCTGTTAAAAGTGTGGCATACCAGTAAACGTATTAAACATCAAATTCGTAAATGTGCAGAGTTAAAACTATGTCATATCTTTGCAGTTCAAAAAGAAACAGTCACTGTCTTCTTTAATCTGACATGTACTCAACAACTAGAACAAATCTAAAGAGCTTGGTGCCATATTTACAAAAAGGTTGAATTCCACTAGTTACTATCTCTATATAAAATAAACTACTAGAAATGCTGTCTTATAATTAGGTTCTTATATAAACAGTGTTTAGCTATCACATTACTAAATTTATAACATACTTTTTGTAATGCTTATACTTTTTGTAATGCAAAAAAAAATACAGTCACTGTCATCATTGTTGTTGTTGTTCAGTCGCACAGTCGAGTCCGACTCTTCGCGACCCCATGGACCAGCTCCCGCCAGGCCCCCTGTCATCATTAGGCTTATGTTTTTAACAACCAGAAAACATACAAAAGACTTAAAGCTTTATTTGCAAGGATTAATATTTAACTAGTTACTATTCCTATATAAAATAAACTACTACAGTACAATCATAACGGTAACTTCTTGAAAACTTAACTAACAATATTAAGCTGAGTGAACAAACAACTTATCTTATGCCAGTGCAGGCTTTTTACCCTTTTAAAGTATCTGTGTGAGTTTTTCTTTTTATGGAAGCCCGTTTACTGTTCATAATCTTTAATATTTCTTAGTTTTCCAAAACAGCTTCTTCTTCCGGAGAGAGCTTTAAGTGAAGGGCTGATAGAAGAGCGACCCCCATTTTTACATCAGAGGCTGGGCTCCACCTGAAACAGATCTTTGCTGTAATGAGCTTGGCCGAGACAAAATTAACAGCCGTCTCTTCTCTAGCGCTTCCTGAGGAAGGTCAGGTAGCACTTGGATTTCCCCCCCATTAAGAGTTAAAGCTTGAGATTGACGTGCTTCTTTTAAAATCCAGTCTCTCGTGCGCAGGTAAATGAATTGAATCAAAATGTCTTGAGGATGGTTAGGTCGAAAGAATGCCAAAGGTCCAAGGCGGTGTGCTTTGGCTATCACCGGGGCGACACCATTTTCTAAGTTCAACGTTTTTGCAAACCAGGTTAAAATAGACGTTGCTAAATCTGACGTGCCTTCTGCATCTTCGGCCATCCCCCGTAGCTTCAAATTCAGTTGTCTCCATCTGTTTTCCATGATTAATATTTTGTCTTGCAAGGCCTTTTCATTGTCCTGTAAAGTTTTTATTTCATCTTGTAAAGCAGCTCCATTTGTGTAGGCTTCCTCCACTGTTGTGGAGACTTCTAAGTTATCAACTAGTTCCTCCAATTACGAGTGGACTGGACGGAGCAATTCAGTCATGGAGTCCTTAAAGAATTGATGGATGTCTTCCTTGAGTTCTTTTAGGTCTTTTTTACAAAGTGGTGCATCATCATCATGGGCGATCTCAGTTGCGGCCGCCATTTTATTTGAGGTTATATTCTTCGAGCCTGTGTTTTTCAAAGAGTCTTCCTTGGAGAAATAGGTGGTCATAGACTCTGAATATTTTATAGATGGTTTAGTTTTAACTCCTCCAGTTTTCCCATGATCAGTTGATGTCGAAGTCGTCTCAGTCAGTTAATTTTGTAGCCAGAAAGGGGGTAGAAAGTGGGAGCTCACCAGTTATGCGTCTGCCATCAATGGTGTCTCTCCGCCCCACCCCCACCCCGGGTGCAGCGTTCCCTCTAAGCTGAGTTGGTGTGAGCCAGCTCACTGTTTTTTAGCCTCCGGCTCACCCATTTTTGTCTTAGCTCAGGAAGGATGTGGCTCCAGTGCAGGCTAATTGATGCAGCAGCCAAATCGCTGGCTCGCAACTTTAATGCCAGTAGCTCCCAAAACAGAATTTTTTCTCACAAGACTCTACAGCTTAGAGGGAACATTGCCCGGGTGTGCTTTTTATTACCATTTTATTACCATTTCTCTTTCAATAAAAGATCCTTTCTGGTTAAGCAACCATCTGGTTCATTTCAAGAGTTCTCTTAAATTTGTGTAACTGCTTTCTCAGCCTTTTTGAACCACCAACACCTGGGGATCAGAAAAAGATCCTAATCAGAACTGGCTATAGGAATGTTTCACCCTCATATGGATTCTCTGAAGAACATGAGAATTGGATCTGCGCCTCAGTTTCATCTTGCCACACACTGAGCATTTATGAGCTTCCTCCCTTGTGTGGACTCCTCCAGGCTAAAGGAGATGGGAGCTGATCTTGAATCTCCTTCAACCGGCAGACCCCATCCTGGCTTTCTTCCCTGTGGGATCTATTTCAGGGCTTCCAACATGGCTAAAGCTCCTCTCACAGTTCTAGCATTTTTAACATTTTTTTCCTGGTTAGGGTAATATTTCTGTGTAGATTCAAGCTTCATTCAAGAGTTTATAAAGTTTCACTGCTTTATATGGTCTGTGGTTCTCTTTCAGGTCTGAAATAAGAGAAAAACTCTTTTTTCATGGTCTAAGCAGTTACATAGTTTTTCCTTGTATGGGTTCTTAGATGCTGTAGAAGATTTCCATGACAAGTGAAACTCCACACTCTGAGCATACAAAAGGTTTTTTCTCTCTGTGGGTTCTCTCAGGCCATTGAAGACTGCAACTGTTCCTCAGTCTCTTTCCACACTCTGAGAACTCAAAATGTTTCATCCATGTTGGTTCTTAGGTCCTGTTGAAGATGGCAACTCAAACTAAATCTCTTTAAGGACTCTGATCATTCAGAAGGTTTCTCCCCTGTGTGGGTTCTCTGATGCTGATTGCAACTCTAACTGAATTTTTCCACACATGGAACATTCAAAAGGTTTCTCCCATGTGTGTTCTATCATGCAGTTGAAGACTGCCACTGTGACTGAATTTCTCTCCACACTCTGAGCATTCAAAAGGTTTCTCCCCTTTGTGGGTTCCCTGATGCTATTGAAAATTGTCATTCCAACTGAATCTCTTTCCACACACTGATCACTTATAGGGTTTTTCCACTGTGTAGGTTTTTTGATGCTGTTAAAGACTCTTACTGCAACTCTTACTGAGTCTCTTTCCCCACTGAAGTGGAATGCATTTTTTGCCTCTGTCTTCACTGTGGAAGATGAGAAGTGCTTGCCCACTCCAGAATTGGTGATTTCAGGAGGGGTGTTGAAAGACCTGAGTCAGATTGAGGTGATGAGAGAGGAGGTCCTACAACTGATATGGATGGCATACATCCAAAAGTTCTGAAAGAACTCAAATGTGAACTTGTGGATCTCCTGACAAAAATATGTAATCTTTCCTTAAAATCTGCCTCCATTCCTGAGACTGGAAGGTAGCTAATGTCACTCCCATCTTTAAAAAGGGTTCCAGAGGAGATACAGGAAATTACAAGCCAGTCAGTCTGACGTCTATACCAGTTAAGTTGGTGGAAATTGTTATTAAGGAACAAATTAGTAGGCACATGGATAAACAAAAACTATTGAGGCAGACTCACTCATCATGGGTTCTGTACAGGAAGATCTTGTCTCACTAACCTGTTAGTGTTCTTTGAGGGAGTGAACAAACATGAAGACAAGGGGGACCCAATAGACCCAAAAACAGCCAAATTAGTAAAAAAAAAGAGAGAGAGAGAGAGAGAGAGTATAAATGGGCAAATATCTCAGTGGAGGGTGGTAAGCAGTGGGGTACTGGGTCCGATGCTTTTTAACATGTTCATTAATGATTTGGAGTTGGGAGTAAGGAGTGAAGTGACCAAATTTGTGTGAAAATCCGGGAGGATTGTGAGGCACTCCAAAGGGATCTGTCAAGGATGGGCAAATGGGTGTCAGCGTGGCAAATGGGGTTCAACATGGCCAAGTGCAAAGTGATGCACATTGGGGCCAAAAATCTTAACTATAGATACACGTTCATGGGGTCCGAACTGGCAGAGACTGACCAAGAGAGAGATCTTGGGGTCGTGGTAGATAACTCACTGAAAATGTTGAGACAGCGTGCGCCTGCAATAAAAAAGGCCAACACTATGCTAGGGATTATTAGGAAGGAAATTGAAAACAAATCAGCCAGTATCATAATGCCCCTGTATAAATCAATGGTGCAACCTCATTTTGAATATTGTGTACAGTTCTGGTCACCACACCTCAAAAAGGATATTCTAGCATTGGAAAAAGTGCAGAAAAGGGCAACTAGAATGATAAAAGGATTGGAATACTTTCCCTATGAGGAAAGGTTAAAACACTTGGGGCTCTTTAGCTTGGAGAAACGATGGCTGAGGGGGGACATGGTTTATAAAATTATGCATGGGATAGAGCAGGTAGAGAAAGAAGTATTTTTCTCCCTTTCTCACAATACAAGAACTTGTGGGCACTCAATGAAATTGCTGAGCAGTCGGGTTAGAACAGATAAAGTACTTCTTCACCCAAAGAGTGATTAACACATGGATTTAACTGCCACAGGAGGTGGTGGCGGCTACAAGTATGTCCGGCTTAAAGAGGGAATTAGATAAGTGTATGGAGCAGAGGTCCATCCGTGGCTATTAGCCACAAGGTATAGATAGGACCTCTCAGGCTGAGGCAAGTGATACTCTGTATTCTTGGTGCTTGGGGGAGCAACAGTGGATGTGCTTCTACTGTCCTGGCCCCAGTGCTGGACCTCCTGATGGCACCTGGTATTTCTGGCCACTGTGTGACAGAGTGTTGGACTGGATAAGCCATTGGTCTGATCCAACATTGGCTTCTCTTATGTTCTTATGTTCTCACACTGAACATTCAAAAGGTTTCTCTCCTGTGTGGGTTCTATGATGCTGTCTAAGAGAAGAACCGTCACTGACGGTCAAAAGGTTTCTCCCTTGTGTGGGTTCTTTGGTGCACTTGAAGAGTGCTACTCTGTCTAAATCTCTTTCCACAGTCTGTACATTCAAAAGGTTTCTCCCCTGTGTGGGTTCTTTGATGCTGTTGAAGACTGCCACTCTGTCCAAATCTCTTTCCACACTCTGAGCATTCAAAAGGTTTCTCCCCTGTGTGGGTTCTTTGGTGCACTTGAAGAGTGCCACTGTGACTGAATCTCTTTCCACAGTCTGAGCATTCAAAAGCTTTCTCCCCTGTGTGGGTTTTCTGATGCTGTTGAAAAGTGCCACTCTTTGTAAATCTCGCATTCAAAAGGTTTCTCCGCTGTGTGGGTTCTTTGGTGCACTTGAAGAGTGCTACTCTGACTGAATCTCTTTCCACAGTCTGAGCATTCAAAAGGTTTCTCCCCTGTGTGGGTTCTTTGATGCTGTTGAAGACTGCCACTCTGTCCAAATCTCTTTCCACACTCTGAGCATTCAAAAGGTTTCTCTCCTGTGTGGGTTCTCTGATGCAGTAGAAGATTGGCACTCTGAATGAATCTCTTTCCACACTCTGAGCATTCAAAAGGTTTCTCTCCTGTGTGGGTTCTCTGATGCAGTTGAAGTTTGGAACTCTGACTGAATATCTTTCCACACTCAGAACATTCAAAAGTTTTCTCACCTCTGCCTACTCTTCGGTGCACAAGGAGCTGTGATTTATTTCTGAAGTACATTCCACGCAGAATGGATTTACCTGTCTTCATTATCCTGTACTTTGGAAAATATACACCATGCTTTCTTCCATCCTGCTTCTCAACCGTACGGCTGCCTTTCTTTTTCTTAGGTCTGTCTCGATTCCTGACATTTTCTTTCAAGTCTTCATTTTTAACTCTGTCCGGCATTTGCTGATGAAGTTCCTCAGCCTCCTCATTCCTTACATCATCCTCTGCTGGAATAAAGAGAGAGCCTGTTAGCACCTCAAGGTGTAAGGTCCAAAGGCATCTATCTGACTGCAGTAGGAAAAGATTAACAGCCCTTTTGCCTTATCCAGCTTGGTTGATCTTAACTATCCCTCCACCTTTCCCCAGAATATCTAGTATTTAAGAGTACCTCACCCCCGTAAGAACCACAGCTGAGCTCTTGCCCTGAAGGAGTTTCTGAGGCTCCAGATTTCAGGCGCCCAGAAGGCCTCCCTCCTGCCTTACCAAGTGGGCTGTATGATTGTACCAAACCAAAGTCATACTTCTGGCTTCTTTCACAGAAAGAGAAGGCGAGGGAGAGGGAGAGTGATCAATCTTATATGGATAAATAAATTCAAGAGTAAAAAGTCTTCTGGAGGGACAGAACCATGGTCAAGATCAAAGCCCACAATCCTAACCAGTATAAGGGGAGGCGAAGCACGCTAGTTCCCCAAAGGGTTAACATGATTATTAAGTGGCCTGGTCTGACTTGCAGGTGTTCTCCCCCCCCTTTTTCTCAAGTTTATTGAAAAGTAATTCAACAGTATACAAAATGTAAAAAAGCATGCAAGAATTACATAGTCAATACAACATTAATCCTAGCAGTAATAAGAATGTTGCAAAACTGGTAAACACACAACCACCAAGTAGGAGGGATGTAAACCTTAAGAAGCTTTAGTATGAGAGGGGAAGGTAAAGCTATTGGAATAAGATGCAAAAAGATGCAAAAGGGACGGAACAAGAGTGCTCAGACTAAGGATACTAATATAATAAATAAATAAATAAAGTCAGTTGATATAACTTGCGTTAGATGGAAGAAATTCATTGTCCATCATATACTGTAGTAGGGGAAACCAGGTACAGACAAATCTGGAGTAAGAAGTCTTTTCCATAAGAAAATGGTCCCATAGTTTGTCTCTCCAGTCTGAAATGGCCGGGGGTGGGGGGAGGTTAGGAAATTTCCATGTGATCGCTATTGTAAGCCTAGCCATTGCTAGCAATATGGAGGTGAGTTCCGAGAGTCTAACGTTCTGGGAGAGTGAGTCCGTCAAGTTCAGTAGAAGAGTAGCTAGGTCAAGGAGAAGTTCCAGAGACACGATCGTATTTATTTCTTCCAGGACCTGTTTCCAAAATGTATGTATAGTCGGCCAGGCTCACCAGCAGTGAAAGAAGTCACCAGCGTTGCCACACCCCTTCACACCGAAGAGGGCTGTGAGCTGGATTCATATGATTCAGTCTGACAGGAGTGTAGTACCAACGTGTGGTAAGTTTAAAGGACTGAAGTCGAATGTTAACAATCCGAGACTTATTCACTGAGGAGTCCCAAATTGACACTGTTCACGTTGTAAGTCTTTGTGCCAAGATTTTCTGTTCAAGATGGTATCTCTATAAAAGTTGATCAAAATTCTTTAACGTCTAGGCAGAAGTCCTTTCGGCCGATCTATGAACGTGTTTACAAGAGTTTCAAAACTAGATTTGGGTCTTGAGAGAGAGCCCATAGACATAAGTTGTTCCATTAGGTGCTAAGTTGATAATATCTAAGCCAGGATACTTTGGTACCTATTTGGCAGGTGTTCATGATTCAAGTCTCCATGCGGCTAACATCCTTATCTTTTTAAAGGCCAGACTCCAGAATGTGTTAATTGGTTAATCATGAGAATCTGTATCCAGTTGTGTAACCAGGAGGGGGGGGGATTAGAAGGGTGCTGACAGCCTCTGGAAAATTCCATCAAGGAGGATCCTTGATTGGGTCATCAGGACCGCCTGACCCTAGAGAGGTAGAAAGTATAATACGGATACAGACCAGAGGGAAGGCAGGCTAACTTCATTTGCATGCCATGCTAGTATGCCTTGATATTTTTTTGCTTCATCACGATGAATAGTTTTCTGTAGAGTAACTTCGGCTAGAGCTGGAATCCTTATGCTGCAACAAGGGGTGCCATCGAATACCAAGTATTTCATGTATTAGATAGAACACTTTGCTTTTCTAGTTTTCTGTTGCTGAGCTGCAGAAACTGTGCCATTTAGAGATGTTTTATTTTTAAATCCTTAATAAACCTTTATATACATACACACACACACACACACACACACACACACACTAGGAAGAAGGCCCATTGTGGAAATAGATACAACGAGCTCTAGAAAGAGACTCTGGGTGAGTGCCCTGGCCTTGTGCACTCAGTGTCAATTTGCTGTGGCGACCTCAGCAGGGTATAATGACACTGAGTCCACAATTTTCTCCAGAGGCTGGTTTGGAGGGTGGAGTCTATGGCATTGTACCTGTCTGAGGTCCCAACCCTCCTCAAACCCCACCCTCTCCAGGCTCCACTCCTCAAATTTCCAGGAATTTTCCAACCTGGAGTTGGCAACCCCATCTCCTTCCCAGCTAACCACCAACCTACCGTTATCTGTCCCTCTGACTGCAGCTGACTTCTGCCCCCCCTCCTTGAGAGCAGTTGTAATTTTTAGTGATCTCCACTCCTCACCTGGAGATTGGCAACAGTATCTCCCTAGGAGGGAATGGCTGGTTTGGAGGGTGGAGTCTATGGCATTGTACCTGTATCAGGTCCCACCCCTCCTCAAACCTCACCCTCTCCAGGTTCCATCCCTCAAATCTCCAGGAATTTCCTACCTGGAGTTGGCAACCCTATCTCCTTCCCAGCTAATTATCAGCTTACCTTTATTTTCCCCTCACTCTTCAGCTTTCCACCCCCCTCCACCTGCAGCCTCTACTGTGCTCTGAAGCCCTGACTGCTATGTCACATTGGCTGTCATACAGGGGCCATATGTCACATTGGCTGTCATATAGAGTCCACCATTTTCTCCAGGGGAACTGATCTCTGCCATCTGGAAAGCAGTTGTAATTCTGAGTGATCTCCAGCCCTCACCTGGATATTGGCAACAATGGTTTTCCCCAACAGGCACTAAGGGGAAATATATTTTAGAACACATTTTATCTCAGAACAGCAACAGCAAACTGTTTAGAACATTAGAGGCAAAGACCAATGAGGCCACATATGCAAACAACTTCTGTGTTCCGAGTCAAAGGCCAATCAGGCACTAGGTATGGGGGGAGAGGAACAGCAAACTGTTTAGAATGTTGGAGGCAGGACTCAGGCAACGCAGTCAGTGGATAGGGAGACCCTCTGAGTGACAGATCAGGGAGCCAACTGATTTGGGAGCGTGTTGGAATGTTCAGGAGGAGTCCATGACCAAAACAGAATTATATATAAGGAGAGATTTTTAAAAGGGGCCTGCTTTACCTGTGAACACTCTCCTCATGAAACCACTGAACTGGGTGCTGCTCTCAGGTACAAAGAGTAATGAGCCAGAGGGACCCAGGCTTCGGTTCTGGACAGAATAACCTCCAGATCAGAGGCAGAGCAGACGTTGGTAATCCCATCCAGGGGGAAGATGTGTTGTAAAGGCTGGCAACAGAGAAATGAGGACCTGGCCCCTTCCAGAGAGTCTCCCTCAGGGCCTCTCATCCCCCCCCCCTTTTGCCTCAGGCCAGGAGACACCTTCTCAGGCTTGGGTGATGGCCACAACTCTGGCCTAAGTGGCCCCTGGGCAAGGACACACACATGAGCAGCACGTGAAGCTGCCCCCTACTGAATCGGGCCCTTGGTCCACTGAAGTCACTCTTGTCTACTCAGTCTGGCAGCAGCTCAAGCAGAGGTCTTTCACATCACCTCCTACCTGGTACTGCCCCTCCTCAAATAGTAGGAGAGGCCTCAAAAAGGTGCATTGCTATTCAATATTTTGATCCATGCCTCATCCCAATGGCAGCAAATCACACTGTTGACACCTGTGAAAGATCCTTACTTAGAAAGGCCACATTCTCGTAGTTCTCCTGCATGACGTCCCAGTACAGAGCTCTTTGTCCCGGTTCCAGCAGGGCCCACTCTGCCTCAGTGAAATACACGGCCACCTCCTCAAAGGAAAAGGGACCCTGAAAGAAAAAGCAGATTCCCTCATCAAGAGATCATGCCAAGGCAGAGACGGCACACGGGAAGAGAATAGAAGAAGTGCTGGATTTATATTCCACCCTCCCCTCAGATTCTCAGAGCAGCTTACAATCACCTCCCCTTCCGCTCCCCACAACAGACGACCTGTGAGGTAGGTGGGGCTGAGAGAGCCCTGACAGAGACTGCTCCTGAGAGAATGTGACTGACCCAAGGTCACCCAACTGTCTGCACGTTGAGGAGTGGGGAATCCAGCCTGGATCTCCAGATTAGAGTCCACTGCTCTGAACCACGAACTGTAGTCTGGGAAGGTACAAGACGTAAGAGTAGCTTCAGAAGGGACAGGATGTCAGGCCTGGGATGGGTCAAGGGAATGGCGCTCAGAGGAGGCATTCTGCATATGCTCCAGTCCAAGGTGACGTCCGACATGGGGGGGGGGATGAATTAATTCTCTTCCTATTTGGGCCAGATGCTGCTTCTTTACTTTTGCTTCTGTACTGCTTGCTTATCAATGACCTTGCAGGTTGCTGGTGCCGTGCCTGGGAGTGAGGGAACCGTGGGAGCGCTTTCGGTTCCCAGCTGCGGCCTCTAATGGCCTGATAAGCGTGTACTCCGTTGTTGGCTGTGGAACCTGACACTCTCCTGTCCGGACACCTTGTAGAAAGGAGGAGGGACCCAGGCTGTCCCCCCCCACCCCGCTCATCTCCCCTCCCTGGACTGGAGGTACGGCAGCCGTTTCCACACCTCTGAGAAGACGACGGCTCAACAGCATCTCTTCCCTGCCCGCTCCTGAGAGAAATGAGGGAGGAAGGGGAGTTTGCTTACTTGTTCCCTGCTTCACACACACACGGTTGAGAAACCTTGCCCTGCGTGCACCCAACAAACCGTTAAACACTTTTTGCAAAATCCTGGGAGAGGCAGAAGAGCAGCGCCAGGCACCTATGAGCCTCAGGGGTTACAAATGCTGCCAATAAGGCCCGTAGCCAGGATTTTTTTAGTTGGGGGAGGCTTTTAAAAAGTCGGGGGGCACTGGAATTCACATGTGCCCCCCCACGTGTGGCCCCCACTCCCCCCAAGCATTCAAAGGGTCCCTCTAAAGGCTTTGAGGGAGAAGTAGGGGGAGGCCGTGAATCCGGGGCTCGGGGGGCAGGCGCGCAGTAGTCCCCGCTTCTCCCTCAAAGTCCAAATGCTCCGAGGGAGAAGCGAGGGGAGGCCCTGTGTGTACCTGCACTGGAGTGCAGGCGCACCTGGGGCTTCCCCCCCCCTTCTCCCCAAATGTCGTGGGGCCCTGGGACGAAGTCGGGGATCCCGGCCCCTGGGAGGCCCTGCCCCGTAGCCGTGGGCCAGCTGCCAACGTATTTCAGGCTCCGGTGAGACCTGTGTCTGGCCTGGGGGGGAGGGAAAGAGGGGGGTGGAAATGACGCCGCAGGGCGCATCACCGTCCCCTTCGGCCCAGACGTGACTGGAGTGCAGCTGGAGACTTGAGGGGAATACAAACGAGTTTTCAGAGTGTCTGTCTGTTGTTGTTGCTAACTGAACTTCTGAATCGCCCCGTCCCTAAGTACACAGGGCCCTTGGGGGAGCCACAGCAGGTTGAAACATGTGAAATTACAGTTTAAAACCAACAAATCCATGAACCCCAATGGCACATTCTCCCGACGGCCTCTATAATGTCATCTAAAACCTGCTCTGGACTGTTCTTCTTGTCTCATGAATAGGTGAAGGAGGAGGCCAAAGGTGGCAGGAAAAGAGGAGGGTGCCGGCTCTGATGGAAAACCGCCGCTGCCCTTCACCAAAAGTCTGGCGGAACACACCTCTGCATGAAGTCCCGCAGGGCCCCGGTGGAAGTGGGCGGAAGTGACGGCCCCTGGTATTTCTGGCCACTGTGTGACACAGAGTGTTGGACTGGATGGGCCTTTGGCCTGATCCAACATTGGCTTCTCTTATGTTCTTATGAACTCTGCCCATCCAACTCACAGGGGTTCCCCAATCGTATCCCGTCACGACGAGTCCTTACCAGAGGAGAGGGCATCTTGGGCACGCTCCATGGCCTGCGCCCTCTGCCCTTGCTCCGAGGAAGCTCCTTCCCCCTCAGGGGACGTAGCTCCTGTCTTCATGGATGGTGCCCACGTCTGAAACAACAGCGAGGGAGACGGGTAAGAAGAAGAAGAGATTGGATTCATACCCCATGGTCCATCACTACCCTAAGGAGTCTCAAGAGAGGCTTACAATCTCCTTTCCCTCCCTCTCCCCACAACAGACACTCTGTGAGGTAGGTGGGGCTGAGAGAGCTCTTTCGAGAACTGCTCCTGAGAGAACAGCTATGAAAGAACTTGTGACTGACCCGAGGTCACACCAGCAGATGCATGTGGAGGAGTGGGGAATCAAACCCGGTTCTCCCAGATTAGAGTCTCCTAACCACTGAATGGATCCTGCCCCACTCCCAGACTCCAAACCCTTCCATCAGCAGACCTGCTAAGTTATCTGGTGGGATCAGAAATTCTCTCATAGAAGAAGCTGCTGAAGGACGCTGTGAAATCTTCCATTTTGACTATTAACACTTGGACAAATATCTCCCAGGGAAACCTGAAGATAAGGCCAGATGTCCTTGCTTGAATTGGGCATATCTCTGGAGGGAACCCCCCTCACCTGTCCTGCCTGCCTCTTCTCCTCGGCCTGGCTCAGGAGGAAGCCTTCGGCCAGGGCCACCACCTGGGAACTGGTCTCCGGCCCGCATCCTCTGACCCAGCCCTGCATTTCCTGGGGCAGGAGAGTCAGGAACTGCTCCAGGATCACCAGGTCCAGGATCTGCTTCTTGGTGTGCCTCTCCGGCTTCAGCCAGTGGCTGCAAAGTCCGTGGAGCTGGCTGCAAACCTCTCGGGGCCCAGCAGCCTCCTGGTAGCGGAACTGCCGGAAGCGTCGGCGATGTACGTCTGAGACTGCGGTGAGTTGATCACGGATCTCTGGCCTTGGGCTTTCCCAGGATTCAGCACCACTCCCAGCTGGGGTGGGATGGGGGTCTTTCTTCGCTCTCTTGCCAGTTCCAGGTCCTTCTGGGTCCTGCTCTTCCATCTCCTGCCCCTTCTCTTGGGTCACCTCTGACTGCATAAAGATGCCTCCAGTAGCTTGGCTGTGAAGAGCGGAGGCTTCTCCTTGGGGGGGAAGGAGAGACACAGGCAGTCATGTGGGAAATCAAAGAGGAGGGAGAATGGAGACACCCCACTGAACATCACAAACCTTCATATGCTCAGGAGACACACAAGAATTGTCCTGGGGGATCAGAACGAAAGTGTTTCTTGTGGTTTGCAGATGAGATTTAATATCAATTCGCTGTATTACATACCACCCAGTGTTCCCTCCAAGCTGAGTGAGTGTGAGCTAGCTCACGGTTTTTTAGCCTCCGGCTCACAGGTTTTTGCCTCAGCTCAGGAAGGATGGGGCTCCAAGGCAAACTAAGTTATGCAGCAGCCAAATGGCTTGCTCATAACTCTATTTTTGTCACTTGCATTTGGATTTCCAGAGTCTTTAAGCAGTGGCTGGGCAAACCCCCCTGCTTGTCAGGGATCGTCTAGGACTGACCCTGCACTGAGGAGGGGGTTGGACTAGATGGCCTCCTGGAGCCCCTTCCAGCTCTGTGTGATTCTCGGATTCTGTGAAGCAAATAGTAACAGGGCACCAGAAGCCTCCAGGGCTCTCCCCTTCCAAGGGGAACCAACCCAAGTAAACTGTATCTCTTGGAACCTCTTGCCACTTGAAGAAGCAGGGCAAATATAAGAAGACTTTCACCCAGGGAAGAATCACAGATTTCTCCTGGCCCCGTATTCGAACTCACCCGGACCGAAGGGCCGTTTTCCAGAGTCCAGAGCCGAAAACCAGCCCTTGAGCCGCTCCGGATGGCTCTGCCACGCGTGTCACTGGCGCCCCCATGCTGGACATGGTTGCTGGGGGTGGGGAACCAACCGAAATACTGGGCCCTCCCACCCGAACCCCAGGGGCAGGAGGGGGGGTTTGTCATCTGTCAGCCGTGGGGTGACGGGGCAGGGGTGATGCGGTTGCAACAGCCCTGTCCCTTCCCTGCGCGTCCACTTTGCAAAACACGGCTCGGGGGTGTGTACTGGAACCCACATCCCTGGTGTGTTTGGTTCAAGCCACAAGCTGTCGCCTGCATGCCTCAGAAATGTTCCTCCAGGGGACAGGGCTGGGGCTGATTCCAGGGCAGGCGGGAGTTCAGTCTCTCCCCCCTCCCCCCAAGGCGCTTTCTTACCCACCTAACTGACAAAGAGAGACCAGCTTCCTGTTTGTTTGGAGATTAGAATGGCCAGCAGCCACCGAGCATCCGTGCTCTGTCCTTCCCAAGGCTCCCTTCCGAGCTGTGGAGTCTTGTTGTGAGCAAAAATTCTACTACTGGCTACTGGCATCCAAGTCCTGAGCGAGCCGTTTGGCTGCTGCATCAATCAGTTTGCTCTGGAGCCCCATCCTTCCTGAGCTAAGGCAAAAATGCGTGAGCCGGGGGCTAAAAAACTGTGGGCTGGCTCACACTGACTCGGCTTAGAGGGGCCACTGGTCCTTTCACTCTTTTTGCTCTGAGTTGGATGGCGGAATCCTCCGATCTCACCCATCTCTCACCCTAATAGATTCATAGAACACCAAACTGTGGTCTACTTCCCGATCATTCCATAAGGTCTAAAAAGCACAAGGACTAGAAAATGACACACCTGTTGATTTCGAAACTGAAGTTGTGACTTTAAATGCGAACAATAAGTATAATATTATATATGTATGTGCACTATGATTTATTGTTGGGTATTACAAGTGGAAAACACTCAGTATATCTGGGGTTAATAAATAAATAAATAAATAAATGTTTGTTTATGTTACTCACAGGAAGTCACATGTTTCTCATGTAACCAATGTTCTTTAGCTGTAGAATCCCTGGGAATTTTCTCCCTGATCTAGGGATTTGATTGGGACTAAAGTGTCAAGGTGTATTAGCATTTTATGGCTCTCTTCCCGTCTTTGTTTGGTGTTCTGAAGAAGAAGAAGAAGAAGAGTAGCCATAATCTCTCTCTTCTAGTTTTGTATTTGTAGAGTAAGGATGTAGCCGATTATGCTCTGTTGTTCTTTTCATCCCAGTTACTCTTCCCATGCTAGAATTTAGTAAAAACGTTATATTTTAATCACAAGTGGACTCTCAGTCTGAATTATTTTACCATCTTATCTCTGCTAAATACCATTTTTTACATATCTCACTATCACCCAACATTTATCAATGTACTGTTTGGTCTTCAATAAAATTGATAAACATTTTAAAAAGAAAGACGTTGATTATTACCCCCACCCCTACACCTC
>NW_015161553.1:22130-22352 GCF_001447785.1 Gekko japonicus
GCATGGGGGGGGGGGGGGAGATTGGGGGTCTTCCCTCCCCCCCCCCCGGCCCCCAAACCAGGGTCTTCTTCCCAGGATCCACAGCCCCAAAATCTGCAGGGATTGGCCACCCGGGAGTTGGGAACCCTGTGCAGACCCCCGCGTGCTGAGAATGGCGATCCCAAAACGGGCTCGCTCCCTTTGCAAGGTCTGGGGGTCAAAGCTTCTCTCCCCCTCCCCACG
>NW_015161553.1:22407-22537 GCF_001447785.1 Gekko japonicus
TATCCAGGGGACACCCCTGGATCCCATTAGGAGGTTCCAACTTCCCTCCCCGTTGGAGGGACCAAGAGACCCGTTCCCACTGTCCACCCAGGGTCAAGCCCTAGGTACTCGCTCGCCCCTGGTGGCGGC
This sequence comes from Gekko japonicus, assembly GCF_001447785.1. NCBI lineage: Eukaryota > Metazoa > Chordata > Lepidosauria > Squamata > Gekkonidae > Gekko > Gekko japonicus. The sequence goes on from NW_015161553.1 coordinate 22,537, forward strand.
C
>NW_015161553.1:23706-23912 GCF_001447785.1 Gekko japonicus
ACTGAGAAGAGTCAAACCATTCTGGTGTCGTGGTGAAGTGCGCGGACTCTGATCTGGGAGGACCGGGTTTGACTCCCTCACTCCTCCGCTTGCAGCTGCTGGATGACCTTGGGCAAGCCGCAGTTCTGACAAGAGCTGTCCTTGAAAGACCTCTCGCAGCCCCACCTGCCTCACAGGGTGTCTGTTGTGGGGAGGGGAAGGGAAGG
>NW_015161553.1:23950-27504 GCF_001447785.1 Gekko japonicus
AGGGAGTATAAATCATAGAATCATAGAATGTTAAGAGTTGGAAGGGACCTTGCAGGTCATCTAGACCAACCCCCTGCACTCTGCAGGAGCAGAGCCGAAAGAGAGCCCTACATACCTACATCCAGTCTCCTCTCTTCTAAATGGAGGGAGCTTGCTGGAGAGGCCTAGCGGGAAAGTTATTTCTGGGGTGGAGGGGTTGCAGGGGGGCGGAGGAGGAGGAATCTGCAGCACTGAGAACAGTCAAACCAGTTTGGTGTCGTGGTGAAGTGCGCGGACATCTCGCAGCCCCACCTGCCTCACAGGGTGCCTGTGGTGGGGAGGGGGAAGGGAAGGGAAGGGGGGAGGTAACTGGGATGAAAATAACAACAGAGCTCAATCGGCTACATCCTTGCTCTACAAAGACAAAACTAGAAGAGAGGAGATTATGGCTACTCTTCAGATTAAAATATAAAGTTTTTACTAAATTCTAGCATGGGGAAGGGTGACTGGGATGAAAATAACAACAGAGCTCAATCGGCTACATCCTTGCTCTACAAAGACAAAACTAGAAGAGAGGAGATTATGGCTACTCTTCTTCTTCTTCAGAACACCAAACACCCCTGCAGGAAACGGCCACTTGGCAGGATGGACTCCGGGGCGGATTCACCATGAAGCCGACTAGGCACCTGCTTAGGGCGCCAGGGCCGAAGGGGGCACCACAAAGCTGGGGAAAGGGCGGAAAGGCCTTTATGTAGTTCGTACAGTATATGGTGTGTTGTCCTATGAATACATTTTTGCCTTGCTCAGCAACCTGCATTGTCTATCTGGTCAGACAGGTCAACCACAAACGTGGACTGGGGGTCAGTGTGGAATGGAGGGGGGGCACCAAGACGGGTCAGTGCTTCCGGCACCAGTGAGCCTTCATCGGCCCCTGGGTGGGCTCCATGGGTGGCCCCCAATTCTTCAGTTTGGTGTAGGGGGTTAAGTGCGCAGACTCTAATCTGGGAGAACAGGGTCTGATTCCCCACTCCTCCTCCACTTGCACCTGGCTGGATGACCTTGGGTCAGTCACTAGTTCTGACAAGAGCGGTCCTTGAAAAAGAGCCGTTTCCGTCAGAGCTCTTTCAGCCCCACCTACCTCACAGGGGGTGTCTGTTGTGGGGAGGGAAAGGAGTTTGTGAGCCGCTCTGAGGCACCTTTGGGTAGTGAAGGGCCATGGGGTATGAATCCAATCTCTCCTCTTCTTCTCCAGCTGTTTCCCACCCGGGAGATGACAGCCACAGGCGGCTGGCCAGAGATGTTGCAAGCAGAAGGCAGTGTGTGTGCATGCGTGTGTGTCTGTGTGTTGGGGGGGGGCTTCTTGTGGCTTTCCTGTCTCCCGGGAAGGTGAAGCTGCCAGTCCTCAGTGAGGCGGCCGGCTATAAAGGAGGTGACCACTGGTGGGCCTTCCGTGTGTGCCAGAGGCTGGTCCCGGAACGGATGCCGGTCTCCCGTCACCAGGGGGCACAGGGGGCACAGCGCCTAGGGGCCCCCACGATACCTTTAGGGGCCCTCGGAGATGATTTAATTCCTTTTAATATCAGAAGGGGGGAAACAAACTTTTAGGGTTGAAGAAAATGCTTCCCCCCAGCCCCCCGGGGAGCAGGAAGTCTCACTCTCAGGCCTTTGACCCACCAGCAGATGGCAGGTTAGGGGCCGTGGTCTCAACACGGCTCTGTTTTGCTTGCTTGTGCCAGGAGCCTTGCTCTCTAATTCCCACCCATTTGATCTAGTCTTGCAATCTGGAGCAAGAGAGAATAGATCTGCTCCATCTTCTACACGACAGCCCTTCAGATACTGGAAGGCTGCAATCCTGTCCCCTCAAAGCCTTCTCTTTCCCAGGCTGAACAGACCCGACTCTTTCAGCCTTTCCTCATGAGACTTGGATTCCAACCCTCTCACCATCCTGGTTGCCCTCTTCTGGAAACACTTGAGCATTTTATTTATTTTTAGATTTATATCCCGCCCTCCCAACGGCTCAGGGCGGCTAACATACGGCAAAAGCCGCATTAAATAGATAAAATACAATAAAACAAAGCCACATTAAAACACACAATAAAACCATACAATATTTAAAGTGCTCTAGTCTTCCTACATATAAATCACCCAAGACGGGGTCAGTGAACCCAGTAGCGCTGTTCTACGCGCATTCTGCCAGGCAATAGTTGCCCTATAGGATGGAAACGACAGTAGGACAATGCCACATGGGTGGAATGGTGGGCGGCGGCAGCTCCTACTCAAAGGCCTGGCGGAAGAGTTCCGTCTTACAGGCCCTGCGGAACTGCACAAGGTCCCGCAGGGCCCGGATCTCCTCTGGGAGCTCGTTCCACCAGGTAGGAGCCGCACCTGAAAAGGCCCATCACACCTTGGGGACCTGGAACTTCCAAGAGGTGGAGACTCCCTGATCTTAGTGCTCTTGGGGGAACATATGGAGAGGCGGTCCTTCAGGTAAGCTTTATTCAGGGCTTTAAAGGTGAGAACTAGCACTTTGAAGCAAATCCGGTATGCTATTGGCAGCCAGTGCAGTGCTTGCAGCATAGGCCGGATGTGGTCTCGCCTAGAGAGGCCCATCAGCAGCCTGGCCGCAGCATTCTGCACTAGCTGCAGCTTCCGGATTTGCGACAGAGGCAGCCCTAAGTAGAGAGCGTTGCAGTAGTCCAGCCTCGAGGTGACCGTCGCATGGATCACAGTTGCCAGGTCATCACGGTCAAGGTAGGGGACCAACTGCCGAGCCAGCCGCAGATGGCAATGTCCCTCCTCAAACGCGGTGCCCAGAACTGGACACAGGACTCCAGGTGAGGCCTGACCATAGCAGAATGGAGCGAAACGACCACCTCCCGTGACCTGGACACCATGCTCTCAGGGAGTTGCCTGGAAAACGCGCTGCACACTTGGCACTTGGGAGAAGGAACCCCACAGCCAGCCACGGGGACCAAGAGCAGAGCTCCTCCAGGGCCTCTGGCCGGCCTCAGACGTGGCGCCGTGTGTGCCCCGCGATTCCCCACGCGCCAGCCTCCCACTGGTCGGCCAGGTGCCACTCTGGGGTTTTCCTCAAGGACAGCGGGGCTCTGTCGTGCTCCATCCCCTGGCGGAGTTCAGGACTCCTGTGTTCCGACAGGATGCCCACGGCTCGTTCTTTGCCCATGTGAGTTTAATAGGCAGTCACTATTCTTTAACGGTCTGTAAGGGGCCTCAGAGACCTCTGCTTGAGAGAAGAGACGTCAGTACAAGAAATAAACGAGGCTCCCGCAGCCTCCCCTTGTTCCGGGAAAGCCCCGTCATGGCACAGAAGCAGCAGCAGGAAGAGGAAGCGGCCCCAACACCCCCGGGGCTCCTCTCCCTCCACTGGGCGGGCATTCCGGGAAGCCTGGCAGCAACATCAGTACCAATCTTCCCCCTAAGCTGAGTTAGTGTGAGCTAGCTCAGTTTTTTAGCCTCTGGTTCCGTGCGCCTTGGTGTTTAGTCATGCCGGCCACATGAGCACGGAAACGTCTTCGGACAGCGCTGGCTCTTCGGCTTTGAAACGGAGATGAGCA
>NW_015161553.1:27671-28676 GCF_001447785.1 Gekko japonicus
GGGCCCTCCTCCCCCAGCACCTCCGTTCACGTCTCCCCCTCCCCCGTGGTAGCCAGGCCACCCCCTCTTCCCGGGGCCCCAAAACGGAACTGGTGGTCCTGAATGAGGAGGTCTGGCATGGAGGAGGCAACCACGAGGGCGGCTTTCCGTAGCAGGGCCAGGGCACCGCCGGGACAGGAGAGGACTACCCATGCTGGGTCAGGCCTACGTGCCACCCCCCAGAGCCCGGGGGTCCTCCGGAGGCCCACCAGTGGGGCTCGTCTTGATGTTGTCTTTGGCACGTGGCCGGGGGGGGGGAGGTCTTCCCGTGGCACTTATCCCGCCTCCGCTTGGGGTGCTGAGGCCTGCCGAGGTGGCTGTGCGGCCAGAACTCAGTGGCCCCCAAAGCCCAGGCAGGACCCTCCCCAACGTGCTGCGTGCCGCTCACCCCCGAGGCAGCCGCCTGGACTCCTGAGGACCCGCTTCTAGCACCTGACTGCACGCTCCCCCTGCTGGGGACCCCGGGGGTCAGAAAGAAAGGGAAGACACCCACTAGGCACACCCACAACAGCCACTGGTGTGTGTGTGTGTGGGGGGGAGAAACACACACACACAAGGCCCCAGCCCAAATCTGCCACTTGCTCGGCACTTGAAGACGCCTGACGTTGCCGGGCCTTGGCGGCCGGGTTTCTGTGTGCGCACACACACATACACACGCTGCCGAAGAGCTGGAGCACAGACAGGGCCCCTCTCCCCCACCCACACCCCTGCTTGGCTGGCACCTGAGCCAGGGCATCACCCACCACCAGCCTCTCCTCGCCCGGAACCTCTCTCTCTCCCCCTCTCGGCAAGGCTCCGCCCCCAGCTTCCCGGCCTGTCCCCAACATAGACCGCATCGCTCGGCATGGGCACAGGGGTTGCCCACCGGACGGTGGCCGCTCTGCCCAGGGTCGGCGCTGGCCCCCGTGGCCTGCCAGGTGCAGGAAAAGGTGCTGCTGCTGCTGCAGCCACAGGGCTGGCCTCCCC
>NW_015161553.1:28765-29241 GCF_001447785.1 Gekko japonicus
GCGCCTGAGGCCGGCCCCCCCCCCCCAGCGGGGCCCACCCAGCCCCCACCCCCCCCCCGAGCCAAGATTCCACCTTCCAGAAAGGGCAGCGAGTCCAGATTGGAAGCAGCAGCGTTTAATGACAAAGGAAGGACCAGAAATGAGTCAGAGGGTGCCTGTGCAAAGAGCAGTTTCTGAGAGACCTTCGCCAAATCTGATGACGCTCCTTGAGCTTCTGAATCGGCACACCGTCACGAGCGTTTTCGGGCATCTTATATTTCAAAGCTGCGGATCCCTGACTTGTCTCCAGGAAACAACGGTCGTCAGGACCTTTCCCACTCACCGCCTGCCTCTTCCCTGCTCCTGGAGGGCCCAAGTCACACACACACACACACCCGCCAGCCCCGACCCTGCCTTCCCCCACCCCAGGCAGGCAAAGGGCTCCCAAACCCCCCCCCCCACGCCCCCCCCCCCCCCCCCCCCCCCCCCTTCCCCCC
>NW_015161553.1:30524-30716 GCF_001447785.1 Gekko japonicus
GAGAGCGCGGCCACCACTCCCTCACCAGGCCCGGTTGCTCCCACCCACCCCCAGCTTCACATCTGCCTTGCCCGGAGCTGCCCTGGGCACCTCCTTCGCCCTTCTGGCCACCCCCACCCCCGGATCAAGCTGGACCAGATGTGAGGCTGGGGGGGGGGGGAGGCCAACGCAAGCAGGGGGGACGGCACCACG
>NW_015161553.1:30794-35244 GCF_001447785.1 Gekko japonicus
CAAGGATCCGGGAGCCGAGCAACGGCGGAGAGGCAGGAGGGCCTCTCCGTCCCTCTCCCCCCTCCCCGGCCACAGGGCGAGGAGACGGCGGCCGCCCCGCTCCCTCCCCTCCCTACTTGTAGGTCCAGCAGGCGGTGGCCCAGCCCTGCCCCTTGCAGAGCTCCTTGTGCTTCAGGAAGCAGCTCTGCACGCGGAACTTGCGGCCGCAGTCCTCGCAGGCGTACAGGTTGCCGTCGTGGGTCTTCATGTGCTCCGTCAGGTGGTGCTTCAGCTTGAACTTCTTGTTGCAGACGGAGCAGCCGAAGGGGCGCAGGCTGAAGGTGAGCATGATGTGCCGGTCCCGCTTGGGCTTCACCGCGAAGCGCTTCCCGCACAGGCAGCCGAACTTCTTCCCGTCGGGGGCTGACATCAGCTTGACGGGGGCGTGCACCACCTGCCCGTGGACGGCGTGGGCGATGATCTCGTTCCCATGGAGGTCGACTGGCTTCCAGGAGCTCTCCGGGAAGGGCGCCGCCGAGGAGGAGGAGTCCGAGGAGAGGGGCTGGCCCTTCCCAGAGAAGCCGGGCGTCGCCGCGGAGGAGAAGGCCCCGCTGGGGAGGATGTAGCTCACCTCGCCCGTCTCCTGGATCTCCGCCTGGCACAGCCCCGGCACCTCGGGCATGCCCAGCGGCCGCCCCAGGGACTTGAAGAAGCCGGTCTCGGAGAAGCCCGGGCCACCGGCCAGCACCGAAGGGGTCGCCTCCTCCACGTCGAAGCGCTCCTGCTTGATGTAGAAGATCTTGGGGGGCTCGTGGGGGGCAGAGCCGGCCTCCCCCGGCCCTTTCGAGCAGCCCTCGTCCTCCCCTTCATCCAGGATGACCTTCACCGGGCTGTCCGTGGAGCCGCTGCAGATGGGCGCCTGCCGCTCCTCCTCCTCGTCTTCCTCCTCCTCCTCCTCGTCGTCATCGTCGTGGGGCACCCGGATCTTCAGCACCTCGTCATCCGGGCAGCCGTCCTGCATGCGGCGCCCGGGCCTTTCCCCGCTGCTCGCCGCCTCCCCCTCCTCGCGGGCCCCGAAGTAGTTGCTGCTGCTGGGCGACTGGCTCTCGCTGGCCCGGCCCGGCCACGGCCGGCAGGGCCCCCCCTCCAGCTCCTTCAGGATGCCCGAGCACTGGTCCACCACCTGCCACATCTGCAGGCCACTGGCCACCAGCAGGTGGCTGGGCAGGGCCTCCAGGAGCAGCTTGAGGCGCCCGGAGTAGATGAGCTGCAGCAGGTTCTCGAAGGCGTCGGGCTCGATGACGCTGGGCAGGACGATGCAGTTGGTGTCGTTGAGGAGCAGCTTGTCGTGGAAGTAGGGCGAGGAGGCCGCCAGCACGCTCTTGTGGGCCTGGAAGACGCGCCCCTGGACGTGGATGGAGATGTCGCAGAACTTCCCCTCCAGGCGATGCTTGTTGAGCGACTCCAGCAGGACCGCCGCGTAATGCGGGAACTGGATCTGCACGCTGCGCGTCTCGGGCTCCATGGCGCCCCGACTGTGGGCTGCGGCGAAGGAGACCAGGAGAGGGGGGGGAGAGAGAAAGCCAGTAAGGACACGGCAAGAGCCCTGCTCAATCCGGCCCGGGAGGGTCCGTCTCCCCTGGCACCCCGCCTCACACACAGGAGGGGCCAGTCCGCTGCCTTGGAGGGTGCCACACAAACCTTTCCCAGATGCTGGTTTCTGGCACTGGTACCGAGCGGCTCACCGCCTCTGGGGGTGGAGGAGGCCCCCTTCGGTCACCTTAGCTCAAAGTCACCATGGAGGGAGCGCTCCTCCATCCACCTCGCCCCCTTTTAAAACCACCTATGCTCCTGGCCACCACCGGGCAGCGAATCCCGTCATTCTGGGCAAAGACGCCGTTCCTTTCGTCCACCCTCAGCCTCTACTGCCCACACATTTCAAGGGGTGCCCCTCAGTTCTAGGGGAAGAACTGCACCTACTCCCCTTCCTTCCTCCACCTGGTGCCTAATCTCACTATCCCTCTTCCTGCGTTCCCTGTCAGCCACCTCTTTTCTGAACGGAGAAGTCTCTGCCTACCAACGGGAAACATGGCCCTTAAGCCCACTGTGGCTGCCGGCCTTGTTGCTTCCCCCAGCTCAGCAATGTCCTTTGGGGGCCGGGTGAACCCCTGGGGCAGAGGCCCCGGAGTGGCTATTAGTCCCTCTGTCTGGGGCAGGGATGCTCTGTCTGCTGGGTGCTGGCTTCAGGTCAGAGGCACTGGGGAGGGGGGGTATAGGTGGAACAGCTGGGCTTTTGTGAATAGCCAGAAGCACGTACGGAGTAGGAATTGGGGGAAGGCTGTTCTTTCTCATGCTTTTGTTTCGTGAACTGGAAGCTTTTATTGCTTTGTGGGTCGTCCCACAAACTTGGCTGGTTCACGTAAGCCTGGCCCCGTGGGTCACACAGGGCACCCGCGAAATCTCACATGGGCACAGACTGGCTCTCTCTTTGTGGTTGTTTTTGCAAAGCCTGATCTTGGCCTTCTGATCTCATGGAGTAGGAATTGGGGAAGGCTGTTCTTTCTCATGCTTTTGTTTCGTGAACTGGAAGCTTTTATCGCTTTGTGGGTCATCCCACAAACTTGGCTGGTTCACATAAGCCTGGCCCCGTGGGTCACACATATCAGGATTGCAAAACAGGGTACCCGCGAAATCAAACATGGGCACAGACTGGCTCTCTCTTTGTGGTTGTTTTTGCAAAGCCTGATCTTGGCCTTCTGATCTTCAGGAGGCCCAGGGACTCGTCCCTGTCACTCTCAGCACGTGGCAGCCACCAGCGAAGAGGAACCCGCTCCTCCAAAGGACAAGAACAAAACTTCTGAGCAGGGCAGCTGTTTCCCCTCCTCTGGTGCCTCAGCTTGGGCTTGTTGAAGCAATTGGAGGAAAGATCCAAACTAAACTGCATCCAGACAGTTCCTGGAGGAGGATCTGCTTCACCAGAGGCAAAACGGGAAGACCAAACCCCCGCCAAGCTCTCCCTCTGCTAAATGACAGGTAACCCCCCCTCTCCCCCCACCGGGGACCTCCAAAGCCTGGCGGCGCGGACACAGCAACCCCCGCCCCGCCGAAGTGCTCTGGCTCCCTCCGGCCCCAAACCTAGCGGCTGCCAGATCGAAACTGAATCCAGACAGTTCAGTCCTGTGAGCAAAAATTCTACCTTGTGAGCTCCTGGCATTAAAGCTTTTGGAGTTTATGCCTGGGATAGAGCAGGTCTCCCTTTCTCACTAGACAAGAACTCCTTGTGGGCACTCCATGAAATGGCTGAGCGGTCGGGTTAGAACAGACAAAAGGACGTCCTTCTTCACCCAAAGAGTGATTAACACATGGAATTCCCTGCCACAGGAGGTGGTGGCAGCTACAAGCATGGACGGCTTCAAAAGGGAATGGGATCAACACATGGAGCAGAAGTCCATCAGTGGCTCTTAGATAGGAACTCTCAGGCTGGAGCAAAGGATGCTCTGTTATTCTTGATGCTTGGGGGGGGGACAGTGGGAGGGGCTTCTAGTGTCCTGGCCCCACTGCTGGACCTCCTGAAGGCACCTGGTATTTCTGGCCACTGTGTGACACAGAGTGTTGGACTGGATGGGCCTTTGGCCTGATCCAGCACTGGCTTCTCTTATGTTCTTATATGGAGCAGAGGTCCATCAGTGGCTCTTAGCCACAAGGTATAGATAGGGGCTCTGGGGCAAGGGAGGCTCTGTCTTCTTGGTGCTTGTGTGTGTGTGGGGGGGGGCAACAGTGGGAGCGTCTGCTAGTGTCCTCCTGGCCCCACTGCTGGACCTCCTGAGGGCCCCTGGTATTGCTGGCCACCATGTGACACAGAGAGTGTTGGACTAGATGGGCCATTTTGCCTGACCCAACACTGGCTCCTCTTATGTCCTTATATGCTCCCTCCAGTTACAGCTTCCTCCCTCATTACAGCTATGCCTGAAGAACCTTGTCTGTCTCGAAGGTGCTATTGGACTCGAATCTAGCTGTTCTACTGCGGTCAAGAGTGGGGAGGGGCTCCTGGTGTCCTCCTGGCCCCACTGCTGGGTGGACCTCCCGAGGGCCCCTGGTGTTTCTGGCCCCTGTGTGACAGACAGAGAGGGCTGGGCTGGAGGGGCGGCTTCCCTCTCTGGTGTCCTCTTATGCCCGGGGCAAGGGGATGCTCTGTTATTCTTGGCAACAGTGGGGAGGGGGCGCCCTCCTCCCCCTCGCCCCCCCAGGCCCCGCCTCCAAAATCTCCAGCTATTTCCCAGCTCAGAGCTGACAACCTTATGTATGGTCCTCTCTCTATGGTCCTGCCATGGAGAGGAAGAGACATTCCTTCTGGGTGAGGAAACAAAGGCTTCCTTCCTTCCTTCCTTCCTTCCTTCCTTCCTTCCTTCCTTCCTTCCTTCCTTCCTTCCTTCCTTCCTTCCTCCTCCCTCTCCCATGTTTTGAGAAATTC
>NW_015161553.1:36187-36971 GCF_001447785.1 Gekko japonicus
TATATATATATATATATATGTGTGTGTATGTATATATGTATATAAAATGTGTGTGTATATGTGTATATGTGTATGTATATGTGTATGTATGTATATGTGTATGTATAGATAGATAGTCTGACAAATTATCAGTAGTATGCACTATGCCCTGTTAATTTTAAAGCAGAATTAAATTTCAGGTAGCACACTATTGTTCTGTAAGACTGCAAAATATTAAATGCTGTGTCCTGTAAATATAACCGATTAAAATACTTTAATTTTTGTTGTTGATCAGTCACACAGTCGAGTCCGACTCTTCCTGACTCCATGGACCAGCTCCCGCCAGGCCCTCCTGTCTTCCGCCGTCCTCTGAAGTTGGCTCAGTTTCATGTTCGTCGCATCCATGACACTGTCTAACCATCTCATCCTTTGCCGTCCCCGTCTTCTTTGACCTTCAGTCTTTCCCAGCATCAGGGAAATACTTTAATACAAATTAGTTAAAATGAAACAGTTAAAACTTTGGTTAATTGTACAATCAATTACAGTCAACTGATCTATAAAATACTCTAACATATATATCGGAAACATTTTTTTAAATGGTTTCCCAACACTTACATATAAAACACAAACATATATATATATTCCCCAGGGGTCATTTCCTGTGGGAGCGCACAGGAGCGGTGCTCCAGCAGTAAGGAGCCCAGGGGGCGGGCACATGCAACAAGCCCCGCCCCCTGCTCCCAGCAGCCCTCAGTCAGAGCAAGAAGCAGCCAGGTAAGTTGCAGAGCCCCCCCCCTTCAGGTAC
>NW_015161553.1:37342-38245 GCF_001447785.1 Gekko japonicus
GTTATGCTAATGAGTTATGCTAATGAGCTCCTGCCCCTCTTTTTCTACGGTGACCCCTGTATATATTCATAGTATGAGAAGCTTCCAACTGGCAATATATATATATATATATATATATTGCTTCTTATAACGGAAAAAGATACACATTTGCTTAAACCTTCAGCCTTTATCTCTTATCCATTCATACAATTTAGACCAAGGTATTTTCAAAGAGTTTCTCTTTTTTCTCTTTTAACATTGTTGTTAGTTTATCCATTTCAGCCGCATTTAGTTTATGTATAAACTCTGCTCTATCCAGAACTTTACTTTCCAATATCTAGCGTACAAAATTCTGCTGTTACACTATGAATCAAAATTATTTCATCAGCTTTCCCATATATTTCTGGTATCACGTTAAGAAACAGTTCTAGTTGTAATGGTATTGGAGACTGAATGATATCTTGTAGTATTTTTTGTATCATCAGCCAAAAACTCTTTGCCTTACCACATGTCCACCACATGTGGCCCACATTCTGTTTACATTTCCAGCATATATTCGATATTGCTGTAAAATATTTAGCCAACCTTGCTGGATATAGATACTATCTGTGCGTCACTTTATAAATGTTTTCCTTATATATCGTATATTTAGTAATTTTAATATTAGTTTCCCAAATTTTAGTCCATTTATATTAAATATATATATAGGATTTAGACCAGGAGTCATTTTGTAGAAAAAGAGGTGCAGGAGCTCATTAGCATAACTCATTTGCATATGCCACACACCCTGATGTCACCGGAAGTGTCAGAAGGCAACACCCACTGCTCAGGCTCCACTGGACTGTTTTGGATAGCTAGCTATTGGGGGGGGGGGAAAACGTGCAGATCTGTCCTCGAAGAGGAGGGAGAGCTTGTACCTGAATA
>NW_015161553.1:38330-42194 GCF_001447785.1 Gekko japonicus
GCGCGGGGGGAGGGGGGGGGGCGGGTGGGGGACTCTCCAACTTACCTGGCTGCTTCTTTTTCCTCGTGGCTCGACTGAGGGCTGCTGGGAGCAGGGGGTGGGGCTTGTTGCATGTGCCCACCCCCTGGGCTCCTTACTGCTAGAGCACCGCTCCTGTGTGCTCCCGCAGAAAATGAGCCCTGAGAGGAATACATGAAGGCATCCTGGCCTGTCAGAACTGCCTGTTGTTTTGACACAGGGGGCGTTCCCCCTATGTTCACTTGGCCTCCAATGACAGCCAGTCTCCAGGCCACAGGGGATCGGTTGCTCCCCTGGAGAAAACGGAAGGTGGGGAGGCTTTGTGGCATTGCCCCCCCCACACACACACACCAAGGCTCCCTCTGAGCTGTGGAGTCAGACCGACAGTTTCTATCTATACCTTGTGGCTAACAGCCATTGATGGACCTCTGCTCCATATAAGAACATCAGAGAAGCCAATGTTGGATCAGGCCAACGGTGTGTCTCTTTAAAAATTTGGTTGCATGGCGGTGGTAAGTAGACTAGAGTGGTTGAGAGAAGCAAGCGTGGTATGATTGGTGGTTGACAGAGGGGGGAGGGGTTTTGGAAGTGCGAATGAGTGGATATGTCTGTATGTCAGTCAGAGGTTACAGTTACAGGTTTGACAGTTGAGGAGTTCAGTGAGTTCTGTGTGGGGAATGAGAGAGACAAGCAGTTAGTTCTGTATGTGAGGGAAGTGAGAAACGGAAGGAAGGCTGAGAGAATAGAAAAAATAAACGAAAGTAATTGAAGACAAAGTTTAGGAAGGGTTGTATGTCCTGGAGAGAAACAGTGAACTTACATGATCTTGAGTTAAAGTGTTACAACATTACCTGAAAGATCCCTGTCAGTAAGGGAGCAGATTTTGTGTGATACACCAAGCAATGGTTCATTTATTACACATTACTAGATACTTTGTTCTACCCTTTTATTTATGAATTATTTCAATAAATCCTCTTTTATTCAAATATACCAGCTCTGAAAGAAATACTTCCTCAGGACCACATAGTTCCTCATAATCCTTGAACTCGGACTACCTAACTAGTATAAAGGTTTGGAAAGCCTTAAATTTCCTGGTGGCAGCCGTTTATACCCAGTAGACCAAAATAAAAAGAACACTTTTAAAGGGAAACCAGTCCTCCAGAATAAGGAGGTCGTCACAGTGAGCTAGCTCAGTTTTTTAGCCTCCAGCTCACACATTTTCTGTCTCAGCTCAGGAAGGGTATGGGGGGCTGCAGAGCACACTAATTTATGCGGTGGCCAAATCACTGGCTCACCACTTTAATGCCGGTAGTAGCTCACAAAGCAGAATTTTTGCTCACAGGACTCCACAGCTTAGAGGGAGCATCGGTTGTGAGCGAGCAATTTGGCTGCTGCATACATTAGTCTGCTCTGGAGCCCCGTCCTCCCTGAGGGAAGGCAAAGATGTGTGAGCCGGAGTCTAAAAGACTGTGAGGCAGCTCACACTGACTCATCTTAGAGGGAACACTGGCAGGGTTGCCAGCTCCTGGTTGGGGGAAACCTGGAGGTTTTGGAGGTGGTGCCTGCGGAGGGCGGGGTTGGGAGGGGATATGGCAACCCTACTCCCTCATCCCCTGCCGGTGTTCATACTATGTATTGTATGCTGGTCTTAAGACTGTAATAATAACAACCCCCCCGGTGGGAAGTGTTAGCCGACAAACGGAAGGTCCGCGCGTAAGATCAAAAGTCGAGAGAGATCTACGCAGCATCAAAGAAAAGCCTGCAATGGGCCATTCCGGCCAGACGGTGGCAGTGGTGCACTGCGACTGAGAAAAATGCTGATGACATTAAGTGACGCTGACTAAAGAATGCTGCCAGAACACGTCTGATGCTTACAGCTGACCAAACTCCGTCGACTGCGAAGTGTGTGTGATTAAAAATGATATATGTAACCAAAAAAAAAATATATATATATGTTGTCCTCTCTTACCCCCATTATTGTTAGTCCTATGTCAATACATGAGTAACTGAAATCGCTCAGAGCCGGCAGCTCTGCAAGGATTGAGCAATCAATAAATTGAAAGAGAATAATAATAATAATAATAATAATAATAATAATAATAATAATATGGGTGACAGAATCACCTGCCAGTGGCGACCCAGGTTGGAAAGGGGCCTCCAGGGCCGGCTTCCCACTGCAGAGGCAGCCCCTGCCGCTGGAACACCCCTGAAAAAAGTAGGTCTCACACCACAAGGGCCGAGAATTGGCCACCTCCTGGGTCTCTCCCCACCCCTACGGCTTCCCAGTGGAGTTTCCCATGCTCGGTTTGGTGTAGGAGAGCCAGTTTGGTGTGGTGGGATTCCCCCACTCCTCCACTTGCACCTGGCTGGATGACCTTGGGCAAGCCGTAGTCCTGATAAGAGCTGTCCTTGAAGGGCAGTTTCTGTCAGAGCTCTCTCAGCCCCGCCTACCTCACAAGGGGTGTCTGTCTGTTGTGGGGAGGGAAAGGAATTTGTAAGCCACTGAGACTCCTTTGGGTAGTGAAGGGCGGGGGGTATACATCCAGTTTCTTCTCTCTTCTTCATCTCTGTCGGAACTTACGAAAGCGCCTTCTGAATTCAATGTCGCTGGTCTTGAAGGTGCTCTGCTGGACTGTGGCGTTTCGTTTTTGACATGACACAGACAGACATGGCTTCTCCTTGGCCATCGTGGTGGGAGGCGCTGCTGTAGCCGCCTGCTCTTACAGGTCCCCATACTGACCCACGGTCTCAGAGCCCCGGAATCCCCCGAGGCTGTGGAGCGACGGGAACACCACAACATCCCTCGGGCGCAGGCAGCCACCCCCTCAAGGACACAGGTGGCTCAGTGGCAGAACACCTCCCTGGCACGCCCAAGGTCCCCGGTTCGATCCCCAGCAGCAACTCCCGTTAAAAAGGCTCAGATTGGAGGTAATGCCCAAAAGACTCCCACTCGAGTCCCCAGAGAGCGGCTTCCAGTCTGAGTAGATGAAACGGACCTTATTGGACCACCCGGGAGAATGTGAGAGAGAAGCCGTGCTGGATCATTAGTCCAGAGAGCCAGTTTGGTGCAGTGGTGAAGAGCGGCGGACTCTCATCTGGGAGAACCGGGTCCGATTCCCCACTCCTCCACTTGCACCTGGCTGGATGACCTTGGGCAAGCCAGAGTTCTCTCAGAGCTGTCCTTGAAAAAGAGCAGTTTCTGTCAAGAGTTCTCTCAGCCCCACGTACCTCACAGGGGGTGTCTGAGCAGGAGCAGGAGAGAGAGCTGTGAGAGAGGTGAGTGGTTTTCTTTTACTTGCTTTCAGCTGAGAGAATTCAGCTAAGGATATTTTGTGGGATTTTCCCCCCCCCCCCCCGATTGTGTGTGTATTCCGGGTGTTGAGCAGAAATTGGGGCCATCCTGCCCCCATCTTTGTGTGTCCCCCGCGTGGGTGCGTGCGTATGCCTTGGAACAGCAGTGCAGGGACCAGGAGGGTTCCCCCCCCCTCGCACGGATGACCCTGTGGGTGCCCTGCGGGAGAGTCAGGGAAGGCTGGAAGTTCCAACAGGACAGCCCGGTCCCTTCCCTCCATTTGCTCAGGGGCCGCGGACAGGCATCGCTGGATCGAGCCACCTTTCCCCTTTGGTGGTCGGTATTTCCCCCCACCCCCTAATGGAAAGCTGTTTGACGTGTTTTTTTTGGGGGGGGGAAATTGCTCTTTGTGGGGTTTCCTGCCCCATCTGCAAATACCCTCGAAGGGCGGCTCATGGACCCCAAACTCCATCACTGGGGCTGAATGCGCAAGTGCATCCATGGTGACAACTCCGCTCCGGGCCCAGGGGGACCACGTCCCATCCGGGGGGCCC
>NW_015161553.1:42964-43340 GCF_001447785.1 Gekko japonicus
GGAAAGAGCAGGGGGGGGGGAAGAGGAGGAGGAGGAGGGATGCAGCAGAATAGCAAGAGAGAGAGAAACAGCCACGAAGAGTTCACCACGGCGCCCAAGAACACTTTTCACCCAGCTGCAGCTCAGGAACCAAAGCACGACGGACGGACGGACTGACGGACGGACGGCGAGCGAGTGAGCGAGCACCACACGCGTGGGGGGCCCCCAGAGCCCCCTTTCCCCTTCGCTTCTCCCCGGCTGGCGGGCGGGCCGGGGGCAGGACCCCCACCACCCACACACCCCGCCCCCCACCACCCCTGCCCTGAGTGCCCTGCGGCTGGGCAGTTCTAAAATGGCTTCTTTTGAGATAGTTTGACGGCCCCTCCCCAAAAACCAA
>NW_015161553.1:43582-45522 GCF_001447785.1 Gekko japonicus
GGAGAAGCCCCCCTCCTGCCTGATCCAACCCCTCCCCACTGGGAAAGGCCAGGCAGGGCCGGGGGGGGGGAGTGATGGGTGGGTGCGGAACCACCCCTCACCCTCCGTGGCCGCTGGCTGAAACTAGCACATCCCAAGGGAATCGGGACCAGCCTGCCCCCGGAGGCAATAGCGCTCTCCCCAGCGCAAGCAGCAGCAGCAGCAACAGCACGGATGGTGGGGGGGCGGCGGGGCGGACGGGAAGACCGGGCCGGGCCCCCTCCTGCGGCCTTAAAAAGTGTCATGGCTGCCTGGGGGGGGGGAGAAGGGAAGGTGGGAGGGAGGGGATGCCACTCCTGAGAAATATTTGGGAAGGAAGGACGGGAGGAAGGAGGCCCCCTCCCCCCCCAGACTGTTTCGGGGAGGGGGCGGAAGAGAAGGTGCTCCGGCACTGGGTCAGGCGTGAGGGAGGAGGGGGGTTTAGATTGTCGTCTGTGTCCTGCTATAAAACACCCTGAAAATGCATCTGGACCCTTCCCCGGCCCCTTGCTGCGTGTGGCTCCTTCCGGACCGCCCCCCCGCCCCACGGCACCCTCCGGCTGGGGGTGGGGTGAGGCAGGGGGTCGGTCGCTAGTGCTCAGACGCGGTGTTGCGAAACTCTCCATTTTCCGTGATCTGGAGTCGCGGGGGCGGAGGCGGTTGCCCGGGTCGGATCCCGTTCCAGGGCTGACCCATAGCGACGCTCAGACGCGGGTTTGCTGCACCCACGGCGGAAAGCTGCCTCTCCTGCAACAGAGCCAGAGGGGGGGGAGAGAGCGCCGCTTATTTATTAACGTTGGGGGCCCTGGCTCTCGCGGCAAGGCACCCTGACCCCCCCCAAGCAGACCCGGCGGGGGACGGAGGGAGGGACCTCTCCCCGCCTGGCAGGGCAGGGCAGGGCAGGGCACGGGAGGAGGCCTCCGCTCACAGGTGCTCCTCGGAAGGGGGGCCGCACCCACCCCACCACCTCCCTGAAGTGGGACCTGAGGCTGCCGCTGAGGCCCTGATCCGCGCTTCCTATGTGCCCCTAGGAAGACCGGCCGGTGGGGAGCGCCGGGGCCACCTACCGCATTCACGGTGACTTCTGGGAGGCCCGCCCGTTCCCGGGCACAGGGGACTCTGGTGGGCTCTGGAGGCCCCGTCCCTTAAACTCTGGGAGGCACCGGGAGGTGGGTGCAGAGATCGCTCCCCCGGGCCTCTCTCCCTGCCTCCCTCTCTCCTCGGCCGCCCTGGCCCCCTCCCCCCGTCAAAGGCGCTGGGGTCTTCCCAAGGCCACGCCTCGTGAAGGGGCCACAGCCGTACAGCGGGGGGGAGTAACCGAAGAAAGGCCTCCCCCGGCCATGGCACGTGGGAACCAAGGAGGTGCTCCTGACCCTCCTCCGAGTCAAATCCCCCCCCCCCCCCAGAGGAACAGACTACAGGCGGGGAGGCCCCCTCTGGACGGCTGAGCGGCTCTTCCCCAGTGCCCCCCCTCAATTTCCAGGAGGCTTCCCAGGCCGCCCTCAGCCTGGCCAGGGGAACGCTGGCCGGGTGGGGTGTGTGGGGGGGTCAGGCTTCGGGCCTTTCCGAGCACGTGAGCGGGAATGAGGTTTCCCTTCGCCTCCCACACCCAAGGGAAGAAGGTCTCCTGCAACGGAACGGAGGCGCTCCCTCAAGTGAGCTGCGAGGAGGTCCCTAAAGCCGAGGCCCCGGCACCCGAGGTCCCCGTCCCGGCCAGCAAGGCGCCGGGGGCGGCTCTCTAGGAGTGTCACGTCACTCACCCCGTTAATGCGACTGATCCCCCCCGCCCCTCCCGCCACACCTGAGTTGGACAAGAGGAGAGCGAGAGCTCCCCAAGACCAGTCGGGAGTCCCCGGCTCCTCCTCCACGATCCCAGACCCCCCCCCCGCAGGGGGCGGCCCCGGCCGGGGGAAGGCCCTGAG
>NW_015161553.1:46120-49119 GCF_001447785.1 Gekko japonicus
GGGGGGGGAGGAGCATGAGGCTAGTGGGAGACGGACAGAACTGTCCCACCCGGGAAGCCGGGGCTGAATTGCCCCAAGGGGATTGCCCTGCTCCGCCCACACACCAGTGCCTACGGCCGAGCCCCTAACTGGGTGCAAAAACACCTCGCCCTGACACATGCCACGCTATGCCGTAGTCCCGCCCCCCACTCGCCGATGGGTGTCCGGAAGTCCCTGGCTCAGGGTCATTAGAAACAGGCGGGCAACCCCCCCCCGGGCCCCCCACCCAGCAGGCAGTGCTGAAAGAGAGCGAGGAGGGAGGGGCTACTCTACGGGGAGGGGAGGGGGCGGAAGGGCATGTGCGGGACCCACCTGGTCTGCTAACGGACGGCGAGGGTCCCCCCGATCCCTCCATGTGACAAAAGCAGAGTCATACAGAGTTACCTGATGAACAGCTAGGATGAAACGGAGAAAACAGATGGGTCAAGGCCCCCGTGGGCGTCAGCGGCTGCAGGCCGGGGGAGGGAATGGGACCCCTCCCCCTCCAGGCTGGCAGAGGGGTGTGAGGGGCCCCGACCCCACCTAACCCAGCCACTTGTCTCAGGTTCCCCCTTCCAGGTTGGGGAACCCCTGGAGATTGGGGGGTGGAGCCTGGAGAAGGTGGGCTTGGGGAGGGGCCTCAGCAAGGCATAAGGCCACAGAGCCCTCCAAAGCAGTTGCCATTTTTCCCAGGGGGAACTGATCTCTGTAAATCTGGAGATTAGCTGTAATTCCAGGAAATCTCCATGCCCCTCCTCCAGTTGTAATTCTGGGAGGTCTCCAGGCCCCACCTGGAAACTGGCAACTGACTTTGGAAGGGGAGGTGCCTCAGCAAGGCATAAGGCCACAGAGCCCTCCAAAGCAGTTGCCATTTTTCCCAGGGGGAACTGATCTCTGTAAATCTGGAGATTAGCTGTAATTCCAGGAAATCTCCAGGCCCCACCTCCAGTTGGAATTCTGGGAGATCTCCGGGCCCTCCCTGGAAACTGGCAACCCCGCTCCCTCCCCACAGACCACCCGGTCTCGTTGTCCTCCTCTCTGGAGGCGGAGGGGGCCGTCTTCAGAGGTGAGGAGGGGGCTGGTGGGGCAGGGGCAGAGATGCGGGGGTGGTGGTGGCCTGAGCAGCACCCCCAACTGGGCTGGGCCAGTCCTGGGAGACGGGCACCCTCCTGAAGCCACCGCGGCTTCCCTGCCTACCAGGGCTGCACTGGGGGTGGGGTGGGGGGTGAAGCGGCCTCCCTGTTGCAGCTGACAGTCACTTCCACGCGGGTTGTTGTTGTTTGCCCCGGCTGGGATGCTACTGCTGCTGGGAAGCGGGTTTGTTTCCCGCTTCCTCACAGCATCGGGGGTTTTCCAGGCACCTCCCCAGCTTCCCCGTCTCTCTTGCAATC
Organism: Gekko japonicus; assembly: GCF_001447785.1. Classification (NCBI taxonomy): domain Eukaryota; kingdom Metazoa; phylum Chordata; class Lepidosauria; order Squamata; family Gekkonidae; genus Gekko; species Gekko japonicus. Next base: position 47,530 of record NW_015161553.1, read on the forward strand.
TTTCCCAAACCTGCCCTGACGCCCTGTTTCCGGAAAGGTTGCAGCAGAACTGGGGATGGGGTGTGGCTGGAGAAGTCCAGATCTGCTCAGTCCCACCCACCTGGGCACCCTTTTCATTGCCCCATTTACCCCCATGGTGGCCTTTCCCTCCCTCTTCCCAATGGGGCTTTTGTTTAAATAGGCACTTGACAGATCATTATAGAGTTATAACATTGTAACAACCTGTATATCCCCAGCTTTCATTTTTAAGTAGCTTTCTCTGGACAGGCAGCTTAGATTCCCCCCCCCCCTTGAATAAATAATTAATTCAATATTTTTACTAGTAAATCTCTAGCCCCGTTTCCCATACTTATTTATTTAAAACATTTGTTAGTTGCCTTTCTCCCTTGCCGAACTGCAGGTTGCTTACAATACAAATAAAACATTTTAAAAAACCCCCCAACAATAATAAAACCTATAAAAGTCACAGATTAAAAACTCTAGTCAGAAAACCTGTCCTTAGCTGCCTCCTAGCCTCTTCACAGGAAGAGGACTAGAGACTTACCTTCTAAACGAAAGCCAGGAATTCAGAGAACCTGATGCATTGTTATAACACCATAATGAGATTTCAATTGCTGATTAAAAAAACAAAACAGCAACCTGGAAAAGCTCCCATGTGGGGCGGGGTAGGGTGGGGTAACCACCCTGGGGGGCCGAGAGTGGGAAAATGCAGGGAAACTTGCTTATGTGGAAGTCGTTCTGACACTGTGGTGTATCAGCCTCGCAACAGCATTGGGGAACCAACACAAGACTGTCCCCGCGTGAACCCCTGGTGGGGTGGCCTCTCAAGCTGTAACCTCTCGGAGCCATTTCCCCAGTGGCGAGCCCGTCCCCGGAGGCACTTGTAATGCAAATGAGCATTCTAGCCAGTGACTTGGATCATACATTTGCATTATAGACCCAAGTGCGGGCCGCACTTGCCTTTCCACTCTGGGCAACCTGCTGCAGAGCGCATGTTCACCCTCCCGAGGCCGGGCCTGCCTCCCAAGCTCTGGCGTATGGCTGCCTCTTCTACGGACACCGTGGGAGAAACCAGAGGCCCAGTCCCCGGTGTCCCCTCCGCCTGCCCAGGCCTCACAGCCTCTCCTTCTTAACGTGGGGCCCGGGCCACAGGGAAGGCGAGTGCCACGAGGGTCACCAGCCGGTCGCTGATGCGGGCCCCCCGATCTGGACCCCAAGCTCCCCCCCCCAGCCTCCACAGGCGCCCCGGGCCCAGCCCCGCAGCACGAGGACAGACAGAAGCACACCAAGGCATGCGCGGGCAGACGGACGGACAGGCAGACGGGGGTGGGGGGTGGGATGGCCATGGAGACACGGAATAGAACAATGACATTGTCATTTCCACCTGAGCGTCGAGCAGTCGTTTCCGCGGTTCGGAGGCGTCGAGGGCGACCGAGTGATCCCTGCGCAGTTCCTCCTCCACCAGCATCAACCTGCAGGGACAGGCTTCACTGGAGTCAATCCGGGCCCCCCCACCCAGCAGGCAGGAGGCGGGGGCCGGGGCCGCCAGCAGCTGCGGGGAGGGGGGCTCCCAAGGGCGGGGCCGCGGAG
>NW_015161553.1:49201-67205 GCF_001447785.1 Gekko japonicus
CACCCCCCGAGCAACGCGAGGGTCCCCCCCTCTCCACGCTGACAACCCCTGCCACGGGCCCCCCTCCGGCCCACACGCAGGCACACCACAGGGGGCCTCCCCTCCTGGGCCTGCCCGGCCGTGCCTGCCCTCTCTGCCCCCCGGCCGCCCTCCCCGGCTCCGACCTGCAGCTCACCTGCCGATGATGCTCTTGATCTGAGAGTCCTTCTCCACCTGCTGCTGCCGGAGCCGCTTCTCGCTCTGCTCCAGCCGCTGCTGGTACTGCTGCAGGATTTTGCTCGTCTGCTCCTCTTGAGTCAGCAGCCGTCGCTCGTATTCCTCCAGCTTCCGGTTAGACATGTGGAGGCGCTCTTTCAGGGAGTGGATCTCCTCCTCGTACTCCTTCACCTGTGTCGGGCGGGGCACACACACACACGGAACGGTGGGGATGGAGCGGGGGAAGGCCCGGCCTCCCTCCGGAGAGAGCGGGGCCCTCGCGCCCGGCCTCCTGAGGCCTCCCTCCACCACTGGGGCCGCGAGCCTTCGACCCAGCCAGGAGGGGGGGAAGGGCCACGGCTCCTCTGGCTGCGTGGCAGGGAGTGCCCGACGGCTGCTGCTTCCGTGGCCACTTCTGTAAGGGGCCCTGAAGGCCACGCTTCGTGGAAGGAGGAGGCAGAAGCTTTTAAGCTCACCAGCTGATACATGGCTGGCTTGTCCTGCCTTCACAGGCCCCCCTCACCCCGAAGTGATGTGCCCCCGCATGGACACACAGGCCCCCCCTCCCCCCCACAACCCAGCCCAAACACTGAACGGCGTCAGGAGAACTGCTGGGCGCCTGTGGAAGACCCCAATTCCAGAGCCGATACGGCCACCCTGAGGGAGGGCACAGGCCGGTCTCGAAGCCGGGACCACCGGGCCCCCGGGCCTTACCCGGTCCAGCCGACTCTCATCCATGGACTTGGAGTACTCCTTCAGCTTGTACTCCTCCCGCTCTATGTGGGAGCTCTCGATGTCGGCCGAGAGGTGAGGCATGTTGGAGACCCAGGCGACCGTCCGCTCTGAAGCCGGCATGACAGGGTTCAGCGTCGAAGGCGTGTGCGAGGGCTGCCGGGGGGGGAGGAGGAGGAGGAGGAGGAGAAGAAGGGAGCCAGTGAGCAAGGCCCGGCCCCAGCCCCCCGGAGCTCTGCGGCCACCGCCACCAGGGCTCCCTCTAAGCTGTGGAGTCTTCTTGTGAGCAAAAATCCTGCTTTGTGAGCTACTGCTGGCATTCGAGTTGTGAGCGATGAGTGATTTGGCTGCTGCATAAATGAGTTTGCTCTGGAGTCCCCTCCTTCCCCGAGGTTTACAAGATTATGCATGGGAAAGAGTAGGTAGAGAAAGAGGTACTCTTCTCCCTTTCCCACAATACAAGAACTCCTTGTGGGCACTCCATGAAATTACTGGGCGGTCGGGTTAGAACGGATAAGAGGAAGTACTTCTTCACTCAAAGAGTGATTAACGCATGGAATTCACTGCCACAGCAAGGGCAGCTTCAAGAGGGAATTAGATAAGCATATGGAGCAGAGGTCCATCAGTGGCTATTAGCCACAAGGTATAGATAGGGGCTCTGGGGCAAGTGATGCTCTGTCTTCTTGGCGCTTGGGGGGGGGGTCAAAAGTGGGAGGGCTCCTAGTGTCCTGGCCCCACTGCTGGACCACCTGATGGCCCCTGGTATTTTTGGCCACTGTGTGACACAGAATGTTGGACTGGATGGGCCTTTGGCCTGATCCAACATTGGCATCTCTTATGTTCTTATGTAAGGCAGAAATGTGTGAGCCGGAGGCTAAAGAACTGTGAGCTGGCTCACACTGACTCAGCTTAGAGGGAACCCTGGCCTCCACCAATGCTCCCTCTAAGCTGAGTTAGTGTGAGCCAGCTCACAGTTTCTTAGCCCCTGGCTCACGCATTTTTGTCTTAGCTCGGGAAGGAGGGCTCCAGAGCAAACTCATTGATGCAGCAGCCAAATCGCTCATCGCTCACAACTTTAATGCCAGTAGCAGCTCACAAAGTAGGATTGTTGCTCACAAGGAGACTCCACAGCTTAGAGGGAACCCTGGCCTCCACGCCCCCGCAATTGCCAGGGTCACATTCAGGCTTGGGGGTGGGGTGGGTGGGGGGTGGTCCAAGGCGCTGAGCAAAGCGCAACGTGAGCACTGAGCAAAGTGGGGTGTGTGTGTGTGCGGAGCCCACCCCTCAGGGCCGTGGCTGAGCGGCAGAGCTTTCAGGCCCTGGATGGTCAGGGACCCACGCCTCTTCGGGACTGCCTCTCCTCGTACACCCCCCCTCCCCCCGAAGAGCGTTACACTCAGCGGTCCCCGGCCCAAGAGACATCGGGCTGTCCGCCAGCCTGCTGGAACACTCCGCTGCGTGAGATCCGGGCCCTGCGGGACTTAAGGCAGTTCTGCGGGGCATGCCAGGCAGAGATGTTCCGCCAGGCGTTCGGTCGAGGGCACCCGGCTGGCCCGCCCCGCTCCTCCTGCTTTCCCCCCACGGGGCCGTGGCAGGCACTGGCAGGCTCGTCGCCACCGGGTCGGTCACTCTCCTGTGTATTTTATGGTTTCCTGTTCTTATTAGAACTAGGCATGGCATTTTTTGATGTACACCCCACCCTGGATGGCTGTTCTGCAGGGGTTGTTGTTCAGTCGCACGGTCGCGTCCGACTCTTCGGGACCCCATGGACCAGCTCCCGCCAGGCCCTCCTGTCTTCCACCGTCCTCTGAAGTTTGCTTAGTTTCATGTTCGTTGCACCTATGACACTGTCTAACCATCTCGTTCTGCAGGGGAGGGCGGTTTAAAAATGGACTCAGATAAATAAACGAGGTCCCAGTTTCGATCCCCGGCAAGCCTCTCCAGCTAAGAGGAGCAGGTCGCTGGTGAGGCGAAGGACTTTTCTCTGCCCGAGACCCTGGAGAGCTGCTGCCCGTCGGAACAAACCGGACTGCCCCTGACGGACACACACACCCCCCCGGCGGCCCGACACCGCACCAGGCAAGCTTCCGGTCTTCACAGGCTGTACACGTTTCGACCGGCACACCCACAAGCAGCCCTCGGATGAAAGCAAACATTTGACAGTTACTTTTGAAGGTGGCTGGGGCCGTTAGCCGTTCCCAGTTTCATCAAATACCATCATTCCAGTCTTGGTTGCATCCATAAGTTGGCTTACGCTTTCTAGGAAATCTTTTCAGAAGAGTGAACAGCACGCTTTAGACGACGATGCAACCGGTGCCCGTACAAACTCCACTCTGGATAGCTACATAAAACCATACCAGCCGGCTATAAAGCTCCCTGCCTTTGGTTTATGTTTGCTTACATTTTTAAAAAAATGCTGCCCCATCTCTTGGCCCAAAATCATAGAATCATAGAATCACAGAGAGTGGGAAGGGGCCATGCCCTGAGTCCAGCCCCCTGCCCAATGCAGGACCAGCCTGAAGCATCTCTGACAGATATTCGTCCAGCCTCTTCTTGAAAGCTGCCAGTGAAGGGGCGCTAACTGAGGCAGTTAGAGGAAGAAGAGAACAGATTGGATTCATACCCCATGGCCCTTCACTACCCAGAGGAGTCTCAGAGCGGCTGACAAACTCCTTTCCCTTTCCCCCACCCCACAACAGACACCCTGGGAGGTAGGTGGGGCTGAGAGAGCTCTGGACAGAGACTGATCTTTTCCAAGAACAGCTCTTATCAGAACTACGGCTTGCCCAAGGTCATTGAGCCAGGTGCAAGTGGAGGAGGAGTGGGAGATCAAACCCGGTTCTCCCAGATTAGAGTCAGCGCACTTAACCACGACACCAAACACTTAACCACTTAACCACTGACTGCACCAAACTGGTTAGCCAGAAAGATCTCAAAAGTTGTTAAAAAGTGTGAGAGGCATGAAGAGGAGGAGGAGAGACTAGATTCATACACTACCCTTCACTCGGGAGTTTTACAATCTCCTTCCCCTCCCCCTCCCCACAACAGACACCCTGTGAGGTCGGTGGGGCTGAGTGAGCTCTTTTGAGGACTGCTCTTGAGAGAACTTGTGACTGACCCAAGGTCACGCCAGGAGCTGCATGTGCGGGAGTGGGGAATCAAACCCGGTTCTCCCAGATTAGTCTGAGCTCTTAACCACAACACCAAACTGGCTCTCTGACTTACCAACGAGGAGGTGCGTGGGTTCTTACAAGGCAAAGGTAAATGCAGGGCTATTTTTGGGCAGGAACGCACAGGAACGGAGTTCCGGCTGGCTTCCAAGCTGTCCACGCCCAGCAGGAACTCATTAGCATAATAGGCCACACCCAATATCAGAAACTCATTAGGATTGGCTACATTAGGGGTGTGTGGCCCAATATGCAAAGGAGTTCCTGCTACAAAATGAGTTCCTGCTATTATGCTAATGAGTTCCTGCTGGACTTTTTCTACAAAAAAGCCCTGGGTAAATGAACAGCCAGACAGCAAAACAAGAATTTCAGGAGCAGACTGCTAAACTCATGGATGACTTCTTTGAATGGGTGACTTCTTTGAATGCGTCTCCATTCTGGAAGACAGACAGTTACCCCACACACACACACACACCGGACAACTATCTCCTGGAGGGTGCCTGAGGAACTGAGTCGAGAGAGGCCGTGTTTACTTGGGAGACCAAGAAGCCCTGCGAGGAAAGGCTGAGGGACTCCTTGGGGATGTTCCGTCTGGAGAAGAGGAGGTTGAGGGGGGGGGGGACAGGATTGTCAGAGGAGGGTTGTTTGTGTCGTATTCCTGTTGGCAGCAGAGGACAGAACTTGCAATAATGGGTTTAAATTAAGGGCGGGAAGCAAGGCTCCCTCTAAGCTATGAAGTCCTGTGAGCAAAAATTCTACTTTGTGAGCTACTGGCATTAAAGTTGTGAGCAGGTGATTTGGCTGCTGCATAAGTTAGTTTGCTCTGGAGCCCTCCAGAGGCTAAAAAACTGTGCGCTAGCTCACACAAACTCAGCTTAGAGGAAACACTGGCGGGAAGGTACCGGCTGGATATCAGGAAAAACCTTTTTACAGTCAGAGTTGTGCCACAGTGGAATCAGCTGCCCAGGGAGGTGGTGAGCTCCCCCTCACTGGCAGTCTTGAAGCAGCAGCCAAAAACGAGAGATCACGGGAGGAAGCGGAAATCCAAACATAACATTCGTGACAAAAATAAGGAAGAGTCAATAAAGATTCAATAAAGATCACTCAAACACGTGTGAGCGATAATAGAAGAGAATTTTCTACAGACTTACGACAGTAAATGATTTTGCAAACATATCTTCATTGACCCTTTGTTATTTTTTGTCACGGATGTTGTGTTTGGATTTCCACAGTCTTTAAGCAGCGGCTGGACAAACCCTTGTCAGGGATGCTCTAGGCTGATCCTGCATTGAGGAGGAGGTTGGACTAGATGGCCTCTGTGTAGCCCCTTCCAGCTCAGTGTGATTCTCTGATTCTATACTCCTGCCTTTTGTTCCTTGCTGTCTAGCCCCCTGAAAGACCCATCCTCTTATAGATGGCGGCTAAATTTACTCAGGAGCCTTCGGTGAGGGATTTTACAAACAAAGGAATGTTACAAAAATCAGGGCACTCCGAAGGAAGTCAGATCCTTCCAGGATGCCTAGAAACTATCTAAAACCACACTAATTGAGGTCCTGATACATTGCATGCCTCTAGTTAGGAAAGGGACTCCTAAGTCTAAAAGGGAGGCATTTGTGGTTAAACAACCCAAGTCGAGTAGGCCATAAAAGGCAAAAGGCTTCCTTTTCAAAAGTGGAAGGGTTTCCCCGAATGAAGTTGTTAGGAAGCAATCTTGCGAGCCCTGATGCCTCTGGGTCTGGGAGCTCAAAAAAGTTCTGCAGCCATTCCAAGTCTTTGTTGAGAAATGCCTCCCTTTTCTCTTGCTCCCAGGGGACACCAAGATTCTCTCTGGGTAGCAAACACTGCCACAAATAAATCTGAAAGACTATCTCCCACTGGAAGGATCTGTACTTCCGACACGCTATACTGCATTGCCGTTTACAGGCTTTGCGTAGTTGACACATCTCCTGTTTTGCTCAGACTAGTCAGCATGGGGACAACCAATCGCACTTTCCCCGATGGTGAGCTCAACAGCTGCCCCTTCCCCTTGACCGCTCTTTGGATAGCAAGACTGAATAGGCTCCAAACCTTCAAAGTACAAGAAAGTTTAATATGTAAAAAGAGTACACATGGTCTGTAAGGTTGAGCAAGGATATAAAGAAAACTAGCCTTTTGGCGTTCCCAGTTTCTGTTCTTTAGGTGTGACATCCTAGCAAGGCGTTAGATGGGAAATCTTTTGTTCCACTCTGGCCAGGTCCTTTCGCATTATTGTTGTTGTTCTTGTTGTTATTATTATTAATGTACATAATATTAAGAACAGTCCTCTAATAAAACAATGGAACGTATTAAATTACATTGAAACAGATGGCGAACAGTATCTTAGAGTTAATTATTCCCCTGTTACAGACTGCCGGCCGCTTCACGGGCAGGGGGGAAGAGGTCAAAAGGAGGATGGAAGACTGGGGAGGGTGCCAGCAGAGGTAAAAACCGTCGCTGTCCTCCACCAAAAGCCTTGGCGGAACATCTCTGTCTTCAAGGCCCTGCAGAACTCTGTGCTTGTGGTTTGATGACTTATCCCTTGGTACTGCAGCCATGAAATTAAAAGACGCCTGCTCCTTGGGAGGAAAGCTACGGCAAACCTAGAGAGCCTGATAAAAAGTAGAGACATCACCCTGCCAACAAAAGTCCGTATGGTCAGAGCGATGGTATTCCCAGTAGTGCTGCACGGCTGTGAGAGTTGGACCATAAGGAAGGCCGAGCGCCGAAGAATAGATTCTTTTGAACTATGGTGCTGGAGAAGACTCTTGAGAGTCTCTTGGACTGCCAGGAGATCAAATCAGTCAATCCTAAAAGAAATCCACCCTGACTGTTCCCTGGAAGGCCAGAGACTGAAGCTGAAGCTCAAATACTTTGGCCACCCAATGAGAAGGGAGCACTCACTGGAGAAGAAGACCCTGATGCTGGGAAAGACTGAAGGTCAAAGAAGACGGGGACGGCAAAGGATGAGATGGTTAGACAGCGTCATAGATGCAACTAACATGAAATTGAGCCAACTTTGGAGGACGGCGGAAGACAGGAGGGCCTGGCGGGAGCTGGTCCATGGGGTCGCGAAGAGTCGGACTCGACTGTACGACTGAACAACAACAACACTCTCCTGGGAGCCAGGAGGAGAGGGCTCCTTCGGTGCTCCTGATTCCATCGACGCAGACAGAGCTCTTAACAGAAGAGGTCTGGAAGAGGCGGCCATTGTCATGAGCTGACTTGCACACCTGAAGGAGGTTTAAAGGTACTGGAACCCCTGCAAAACACCTGAAACTTGGACCCTGCCTTGTATTTCATGGAATCATGGAATCATAGATTTGGAAGGGACCTCCAAGGTCATCTAGTCCCACCCCCCACACAAGGGAGGAAATTTTACAAACAAAAACACCCCTCCAGGATCCCCGGGCAAACTGGCCTGGAGAAAAATTGCTTCCTGACGACCCCAAAGTGGCCATCAGCCTTACCCTGGGTGCGTAAGACAGGGCCACGAGAAAGAAGTCCTGAGGCAACCCCTCCCTGCCCTCCCTCTCATGATCTGCTGAAGTTCACACAATCAGCAGGGCTGTCCGATGGCCATCTAGCCTCAGTTCGAAAACGTCCAGAGAAGGAGAGCCCACCACCTCCCGAGGAAGCCTGTTCCACTCAGGAACCGCTGTAACTGTCAGAGAGTTCTTCCTCATGTTTAGCTGAAAACTCTTCTGGTTTAATTTCAACCCACTGGTTCTGGTCCGACCTTCTGGGGCAACAGTAAATGACTCCACCCCATCCTCTCTATGACAGCCCTTCAAGTACTTGAAGAAGGTGATCATATCGCCTCTCTGTCCTCTCCCCGTTGAAGCGCTGCAGGAACCACACGCCAACAAAAACAACGTGGTTTGCCACCGTCACGTCTGATCACGTTGCAGCGGCTCAAATTGCGACTGCGCTAATAGCCACGCCTCCCCCCCGCGCGTTATCTGGCCCGTGTGACTGGGGCCCATAAATAGTTGTTATACGATGGCGTATAAGAGTGAACAAAAGAACAAAAAAGATTCTAACTCTGAATATATTCTGATGGGGTCTGTAACTTGTCTACTCAATGAGTACTTACAACTGCGGGATTCAGTGCCAATGGATTGCAGTGATGGCCACACACATGGATAACTTTAAAAGGGAGCGACACACAGATTCATGGAACTGAGGTCCATCCGTGGCTACGAAAGAAGGTGGCTCAAAAGAGCCTCCATAGTCACAGGCAGTCGACCTCTGAATACCAGTGCCAGGAGAGAACACCAGGAGAGGGCCTTGGCCTCTGTGCCCCCCTGTCTGTTGACCCCCCCAGGGAACAACGGAAATGCAAGCAGACAATCAGGGATGCAAAAAAGTATAAAGACCAACAATCAAGAATTCGTTAAGTACGTTAGGAGCAGGAAACTGGCTAGGGAAGCGGCTGGACCACTGGCTGACAATGGAAATAAAGGAACTCTAAAGGAGCTGCGGTGGCTCAAGTGGTTAAGGTGCTGAACTGCAGGCTGTGGAAGGTCGGTAGTTCAGCAGTTCGAGACCCGAGTGTGCCGCATGACGGAGTGAGCTCCCGTCTCTAGTTCCAGCTCCTGCCAACCTAGCAGTTCGAAAGCAAGAAATTGCAAATAGACAAATAGGTACCACTTCAGTGGGAAGGTCACAGCGTTCCGTGCGCCTCGGCGTTTAGTCATGCCAGCCACATGACCACGGAAACATCTTCGGACAGCGCTGGCTCTTTGGCTTGGAAACGGACGTGAGCACCGCAAGCCTACAGTTGAATTCGACTGGCTTTCGAGCAAGGGAAACCTTGACGTAAAGGGGCCTTAAGGTGACTGCTGAGAAGCCAAATGAATTCTTCTCATCTGCCTTCGCTGCTGCAAACACCTATTCCTGAACGGATGTTTTCAGGAGAGGAGGATGTGGAGCTTAGGCAAATAGCAATGACAATGGGGGTCGTTCTAGAAGTTACAGGCAAACTGCAAACTAACAAATCACCAGGACCAGAAGGTACCCATCCTACAGTGCTGAGAGAGCAGCCAATATAACCATCATTTTTTTAAAAAGCATCTGGGGGAAACTGGGAAATTAGAGGCTTGTTAAGAACATAAGGGAAGCCATGTTGGGTCAGGCCAATGGCCGGCCCCTCCAGTTCAACACTCTTGTGGCACACAGTGGCCAAAAACACCAGATGCATTAGGAGGTCCACCAGCAGAGACAGAACCCACTGTTTCCCCCCCCCCCCAAAGCACCAAGAAGACAGAGCATCACTGCCCCAGACATAAGAACATAAGGGAAGCCAGTGGCCCATCCAGTCCAACACTCTGTGTCACGCAGTGGCCAAAAGTACCAGGTGCCATCAGGAGGTCCACCAGCAGAGCCAGAACTCCAGAGGTCCCCCCACTGTTGCCCCCCAAGCACCAAGAAGACAGAGCATCACCTTCCCCAGACATAAGAGAACATAAGAAAAGCCAACGTTGCATCAGGCCAATGGGCCCTCCAGTCCAACACCCTGTGTCACGCAATGGCCAAAACCCAGGTGCCATCAGGAGGTCCACCAGCAGGGCCAGAACTTCAGAAGCCCCTCCCACTGTTTCCCCCCCAAGCACCAAGAAGACAGAGCATCACTGCCTCAGACATGAGAACATAAGAGAAGCCAGTGGCCCATCCACTCCAACACTCTGTGGCACACAGTGGCCAAAGATACCAGGGGCCATCAGGAGGTCCACCAGTGGGGCCAGAACTCCTGAAGGCCTCCCACTCTGCCCCCCCCCCAACCATCAAGAATACAGAGCATCCCTTGCCCCAGACATCTATCCCTTGTGGCCAATAGCCACAGATGGACCTCTGCTCCATATGTGTATTCAATCCCTTCTTGAAGCCGCCCATGCTTGTAGCCTCCACCACTTCAGTGAAGAGTTTTTTTGTCTTCTCCAACACAGCCGCTATGATGGTGATTTTGGCCCTCCTCCTACTGTTCTTTGCACGTGTGTCTTAACTGAATTATTTTATAATTTTAAACGCAGTTCTAATTGTTAATGTTTTAAGGTCTTTTTATGTCCACAGCCTTGTGGGCCCCAAGCACACCAATGCTTTAAATAAAGAAATAAATACGTCCTCATGCACTTCTCATAGCCGTTGTAAGAAGTTCAGCAGCCGGTCAGGGAAAGCGCCAGACCCTTTATCTTCAGACAGCCGGTCATGATCCTGGGCCTATAGTGGTGCGGCCTGCAGGCTCTGGGGAGGCCTAGTGGCTCCAGGGAAGCCTGCATGGGAGTAGTCGTCAGGGCCTACATTTCCCAGGCTCCCTCTGGACCCTGTGATTGGCTAACAGGAGATTTTGGAGGGGAAACTACACCAGCAGGGGAAAGGGGGGCTGGGCTGGGAAGAGGAGATAAAAGGCCTTGCCCAGAGTGTGGAAGGGGGGGGGTCCTCTGTCTCTCAGGATAAGGTGCAAATTTGCTTTTTATTAACATTATAAATGAGCAGGGGTCATTTCCTGCAGGAGCGCACAGGAGCGGAGCTCCGGCAGTAAAGAGCCCAGGGGGCGGGCACATGCAACAAGCCCCACCTCCTGCTCCCAGCAGCCCTCAGTCAGAGCAAGAAGCAGCCAGGTAAGTTGCAGAGCCCCCCCAGAGGCACCGAGATAAGCTGAGCCCCCCCCCCCCCCCCAGTCCAAAACAGTCCAATGGCACCTTTAAGACCAAGTTTTATTCAAGCTCTCCCTCCTCTGTGAGGACAAATCTGCATGCCCCCCCCCCAATAGCTAGCAATCTAAAACAGTCCAGTGGCGCCTGAGCAGTGCGTGTTGCCTTCTGACACACTTCCGGTGATGTCAGGGGGTGTGGCATATGCAAATAGGTTATGCTAATGAGCTCCTGCACCTCTTTTTCTACACAATGACCCCTGTAAATGAGACTGCCAAAAATGAAAACAAAAGGGGGTAAAAACAGATCTTGATAATGATATCTAACTTTAGATGGGGAGGGAGGAGAGAGAGAGAGAGAGAGAAAGGTGGAAAGAGAGAGAGAAAGAGAAAAAGAAAGAAAGAAAATAGGTGGGGGGGAGAGGTGGAAAGAAAGGAACTTTAAATGCGTCTTCCAAGACTCCCACGCCCCCAGGATTGGCTTGGAGAAGGGATTTAAAGAGACAAATGCCTTCTCCAAGCTGGCCAGTGAGGGGTGGGGTAGGAGCTTTCAGAATGCATTTAAAGTTGCCTTCTTTCTCTGCTCCCCCCTCCCCACCTCAGGCCTACCCAGGGAGGGGAACACTGGGTGGGGAAGGGAAGACTGGCATGCCTCCCCTTCACTTTCCCAGCCACCCTGTCGAGAGCCACACAACATGTGTGAAAGAGCCACATATGGCTCCTGAGCCACAGTTTGGCCACCCCTGGAATAGACAGACGCATTAAGATTTATTATTTTACTGATTGACCTACCTTTACTTTGTTCATTTTCCCTACTTGTTATTGATCTGAAGTTGTTACTCAGTCTCTTCTGCCTGGGTCCTCCTCACGCCTCGTTTGGCCACCACGTCCCAGGGGAGACCCTGCTGTAAAAGTCCTGTCACAAGGGGCCGGGTGGGTGCTCTGGGCCTGCCCTCCCGAGGAGACCCACGCCAGCGTGGTGGCAGCCAGCAGTGACGAAGCCGAAGGTAAGAAGAATTATTGTCTTTTTAATTACTACTAATATAGCCTTACTCTTGCTGGACGAATAAATGAGGTATAATCTCAGCACACTTGTGCATGATGTCAGCCAATCACTCTTCTGTCGAATCATCACACAATCAAATTATGGGTTTCCCCCCCCTCCAAGATAGTGGATGTCCCTTTGCCTCTACCAAGCGTCCCACAGGAGAGTGACCCCGGTGTCAGTGAAGATAGATCCAGGTTGTCGGCCGTGTTGGTCTGAAGCAGTAGGACAAATTTAGAGTCCAGCGGCACCTTTAAGACCAACAAAGGTTTTATTCAAGGTGTGAGCGTCCGTGTGCAAAAGGCACACTTCTTCAAATACGTTAGAATGGCAGATGAGGTTCTAAACTTATAGAGATGTAACATGTTACATGATGATGTTTCGGTTATGCAAAGTGAAAAACTAATTAACCTTATAACCTTAACTTGTTATTTAGTTTTTGACTTCGCATGACTGAAACATCATCATGTTATATGTTAATTGTCAGGGTCCTTAGGTTACGCAACACAGGGCTTCATGAGACGATAACTGTTTATTGGTAAATCTAGTACTAGAGACACGTGTACAGCTTGTGTCGGGAATAGCCGCCAATACGAGGGCCTGTGACTTATACTAGAATCAAACATCCCCCCGGTAAGCATGAGCCGGAGCCAATGGATATATCTCGCGCGCGGGGGCAAAGCAAGCAGCCAAAGCAAAAGCCGTAAACTGCAGCTGGATAATCTACAAGGTCAAGCATAACATAGCAAACAGTTGGTGAGCCAGGGAGAGCTGAGACAGAAAACGGGATTCTAACTTTGAATATATTCTGATGGGGTCTGTAACGTGTCTACTCAATGAGTACTTACAACTGCGGGATTCAGTGCCAATGGATTGCAGTGATGGCCACAAGCATGGATAACTTTAAAAGGGAGCGACACACAGATTCATGGAACCGAGGTCCATCCGTGGCTACGAAAGAAGGTGGCTCAAAAGAGCCTCCATAGTCACAGGCAGTCGACCTCTGAATACCAGTGCCAGGAGAGAACACCAGGAGAGGGCTTTGTCCTCTGTGCCCCCCTGTCTGTTGACCCCCCCCCGGGGAACAACGGAAATGCAAGCAGACAATCAGGGATGCAAAAAAGTATAACGACCAACAATCAAGAATTCGTTAAGTACGTTAGGAGCAGGAAACTGGCTAGGGAAGCGGCTGGACCACTCGCTGACAATGGAATTAAAGGAACTCTAAAGGAGCTGCGGTGGCTCAAGTGGTTTATACGCTGAACTGCAGGCTGTGGAAGGTCGGTAGTTCAGCAGTTCGAGACCCAAGTGTGCCGCATGACGGAGTGAGCTCCCGTCTCTAGTTCCAGCTCCTGCCAACCTAGCAGTTCGAAAGCAAGAAATTGCAAGTAGAGAAATAGGGACCACTTCGGTGGGAAGGGAACAGCGTTCCGTGCGCCTTGGTGTTTAGTCATGCCGGCCACATGACCATGGAAACGTCTTCGGACAGCGCTGGCTCTTCAGCTTTGAAACGGAGATGAGCACCGCAACCCTAGAGTCAGATTCGGCTGGCTTTCGAGCAAGGTCAGGCAAGGTAGGGAGTTGGTTAGGTTTACTGTCCTTTTCTGAGAAAATCAGTCTTTGACATCGATGGATTTAAAGAGGGAACTGCCGAAAACCAGACCTTTGAACCTTTGGGATCAGCTTTTCAGACATGCCTCTGGTCACTATTTGATGGCACACATTCCATGTGACCGGAGGGCCTGTTTTGAGCTCTTATCTGCAGACCAGGGATGAGTCTTGAACGAGTGACCCTGTGAGATACTAAGGGAAGGGAGGCTGCTTGCCCTCACCCGTTTATAGGTACCAAGCTCGCCCTTCCAAGTGAGGAGGGGGCCGAGGCCTAACACCAGGCCCTGACGGCACGAACCCAAGAGGCACACAGAGGAACAAACCCTGCGGAGGGAAGCCCTGCCTCACCCGCCTTTTGGGAGTTCTTTGAGAAAGTGGGCAAGCACGTAGACAACGGTGACCTGGTAGGCCTTATATTTCAAGAGGCTTCTGGCGAGGTCCCTCACCCAAGACTCCGGAGTCAGCTTAGCAGTCATGGGAGAAGAGGGCGGGTTCTCTTATGGATTAAAAACTGGTTCAGTGGCAGGAAGCAAAGAGCAGGGATCAATGGACAGTTCTTGCAATGGAGGGAAGTCCATTTTGTCTTCTTGGTGCTTGGGGGGGTCAACAGTGGGAGGGCTTCTGGTGTCCTGGCCCCACTGGTGGACCTCCTGATGGCACCTGGTATTTCTGGCCACTGTGTGACACAGAGTGTTGGACTGGATGGGCCTTTGGCCTTCTCTCATGTTTTCATGTTAAGTCAGCAGTGGGGTCCCACGAGGATCGGTGTTGGGGCCGGTGCCAACGCTCCCTCTAAGCAGCAGAGTCTTGTGAGCAAAAATTCTACTTTGTGAGCTACCGGCATTGAAGTTGTGAGCGAGCGATTTGGGTACCGCATAGATTAATTTGCTCTGGAGCCCTCCTTCCTGAGCTAAGACAAAAATGTGTGAGCCAGAAGCTAAAAAACTGTGAGCTAGCTCGCACTGACTCAGCTTAGAGGGAACATTGGCCGGTGCTATTTACTTTGTTCATAAAAGATCTGGGATGTGGTAAGAAATTTTAGAAATATAGAAGGTTTGGGTTTAAAAATGAACCAAATAGTTTATAAAATCCATATATCTGTCCCTGTCTTGGCTAGCAAAACAGCAAGAACACTTGGCCTGCTTCAGTGAACCAAACCATTATTCTTTGCCAGCCCTTTTGTTCCAAGCAAATCTCTTTCTTGGTCACGCACCCAAGAGGTCACACATTCCATTCCCAGGATCTGAATCAATGTAAACAGGTGCGAGACCCACAATTTCCTAGGCCATAAACTGCAGCTGACTGGAAAGGCCATTTGAGGAGTGACAGACTTCAATCCACTGACAAACTAACTTCCTGAGATACAGAGATTTCACACTCCCCACTTTTATCTCAGAGATAACACCAAAGGACAGTTTATTTCCCATGTGGGAACACCAGAAGAAAACAATGATGATTGATCCTGTAAGATGTGAACTTTTGTTGTGTGAGACGCAAGGAAGCAATCTCCTGTAAACTCCAAAATGTTAATTTACAACTGTAATTTAATTATTGAGGGACCTCTTTGATCATTTGGTATAAATACTGGTCAGCTCCAACAGACTTTCGCTGGCTCTTGAAGGATCAGGAGAGGCTTATTCTCCTGAGAATTTGGAGTCAGCCCGAGAGGCCTTTCGTTTTTCTGCATGCTTTGGGGAGGACTTTGCTTGCATGTTTATTTTTCTGTGTATTTACTATCAGTATTTAGGAAATAGGATTCTACTGTGTTGGCAAGCTGGCATAGCGTCTTGCTGGTCACCTTGCCAGGTAAATCTTTGAATGTTTTTCTTTTAATAAAGATAAGTCTTATTTTAAGAAGAGACCTTTGAGTGTCTCTGCCAGCGCTTAGCGGTTTCCAAGCTTACACCTCTGCCTTTGGTAAGGAGGCAACACTCAGGGGACACACGAACCAGAAGGGGGAGTCTGGGTGGCACGGGTGGATGCATTCACAGACACATGCAGCCACACACATTTTCTCACAACACGGGACTAGGGGTGAACAGTGTACTGGCCCAGTTTGCAGATGACACAAAACCATTCAGGATGGGGGAAACCCAGGCTGACTGTGAAGGGCTCCCCAAATTGGGCGAGTGGGTGGCAAAATGTGGCAAATGAAACTCACTGCTGCCAAGGGCAAGGTGAGAAATCCCAACTTCAGATCTGGGCGAATGGGGTCTGAACGTGGTGAAACTGAGAGGAGAAGAGAGCTCGGGGGTTGTGGCGGACTGCTCAATGGAAAGCGTCAACCCAGCGTGCCGCAGGAGTGACAAGGGCAAACGCCGCGGTGTCGGGGATTCTTAGGAAAGGGACTGAGAATAAAACGGCCGATTTCGCAATGCCCCTGCCCGTCCAGCACTATGGCGCGGCCTCATTTGGAATGCCATCTCCCGTCCTGGCCACACTGCCTCCAAAAGCACACCGCAGAGCCGGGGAAAGTAGAGAGGAGGGCAACCAAGATGAGGAGGGGGTTGGAGCCCCTTCGTCGAGAAGGGAGGCTGAGGCGTCCGGGACCTTTCCGTTCAGCAAAGAGACAACTAAGGGGAGACCTGATGACGGAGGTACATCAAATTATGCAGACAGGGTGACAAAGAGAAAGTGTCCTCCTCTCCCAAAACAGAAGAACTCGAGGGCATCCAATAAAGCTGATGGGCAGTAGGTTCAAGACGGACAAGAGGAAGTACCACTTTACATAGAGAGTGATTAAAATAGGTCTCTCGACGGCTACCAGCCACGGTGACTGAGGGTGACCCTCCACCTTCAGAGGCAGTCGACCTCTGAATCCCAGAGCCAGGAGGCAGCATCAGGGGAAGGCCTCCTCGGCCTCCATTCCCCTGTTGCTGGCCCTCCAGAGGAACTGCTTGGCTAGGAGGCTGGACTGGAGGGGCCCTCCCTGGCCTGACCCAGCAGGGCTCGCCTGAGGTTCTCCTGTCACGGCCCATCCCGGAGGCGAGTGGCGCAAAGCCTCTGAGAAGGAGCAGAGCGGACAGACAGGAACACAACGGAGGATGCTGTCCAGCAGGGCTCTTTTTGTAGAAAAGGCCCAGCAGGAACTCATTAGAATAATTGGCCACACCCAACAGCAGAAACTCATTGGCATATTAGGCCACACCCCTGACAGCACAGGTCATTAGCACATTAGGCTGCACCCCCATGTTACCAAAAGTGTAGTCATCCAGCCACACCCACCTTTTGCTTGTTATTCTGTTGACCTTGTTTGTGGTCAAAACCCAGGGCCTTTTTTATAGCAGGAACTCCTTTGCATGTTAGGCCACACCCCCTAATGTAGCCAATCCGAATGAGTTTCTGCTGTTGGGTGTCGCCTATTATGCTAATGAGTTCCTGCTGGGCGTGGCCAATTCGGGAGCCAGCTGGAACTCCGTTCCTGTGCGTTCCTGCCCAAAAATAGCCTTGCCGTCCAGCCACTGAGCGCCTGAAAGTTCATCCCCGGCCCGGAAGGGAAGGGGCCGCCTGAGTGCAGGCAGCAGCCTTCCGCGTCCGTCTGCCGGAGGGGCTGCGGCCAAGATCGAGGGGCCGTGGGGGGCTCCCCGCCGGGGGAGTGGACCTTGAGGGATGTGGTCACACCCAGCGCCCACGAAGGGCCTTCAAGGAACCAAAGTTGCAACCGGCGCGTCGTCTCCTGCTCTCCAGTTTGGATCCCCTGGCTCTTTTTTTAGGGTTACATAAGAACATAAGAACATAAGAGACGCCAATGTTGGATCAGGCCAAAGGCCCATCCAGTCCAACACTCTGGGTCACAGAGTGGCCAGAAATACCAGGTGCCCTCAGGAGGTCCACCAGTGGGGCCAGGACATTAGAAGCCCTCCCACTGTTGACCCCACCCCCCAAGCACCAAGAAGACAGAGCATCACTTGCCCCAGAGTCCCTATCTGTACCTTGTGGCTAATAGCCACTGATGGACCTCTGCTCCATATGCTTATCTAATTCCCTTTTGAAGCCGTCCATGCTTGTAGCCGCCACCACTTCCTCTGGCAGGGAATTCCATGCGTTAATCACTCTTTGGGTGAAGAAGGACTTCCTTTTATCCGTTCTAACCCGACCGCTCAGCAATTTCATGGATTGCCGGCTTCATGGATTGCCGGCTTCCAGGCGGGGCTGGTGAGACCTCCCGGAATGACGACTCCTCCCCAGACGGCAGAGATCAGCTCCCCTGCGGAAAACCGCTCCTCTGGAGGGCGGCCTCGACGACGGCCTCGTGCCCTCCCGCTGAGGGTCCTCCCGGCCCCCAACCTCACCCTCCCTAGCCTCCACCCCCCCTCCGCCACATCTCCAGGAACCCCCCCAACACGGAGAGAGCAACCCTGTGCCTTTTCTGCCACTCTCTTTGACAGCGTCTTTGGGCGGGAAAACAGTTCAGACATCTCAAAATAAAAGAAACAGGAGGAGGCCTGCGTCGCCAGGCACTGGTCCGAGAAAACCTGCAGGCGAGCCTTTCAGCTGGTTGGCCGGGGAGGACGGGGGAGAGCCCCCCCCTCCCCCGGCCACCTCCTCCTCCTCGTGCCCCCCACCCCGCCCCCACCCATCCTCCTG
>NW_015161553.1:67248-71950 GCF_001447785.1 Gekko japonicus
CTTGCCGCGCTGGGCGGAGGGCTGCTGCGGGGGCTGCTGCTGGGGGGGCGGCAGCGGGGCCTGGCGCTGGGGCCCGATGGTGATCTGGGGGGGGGAGAGCATGTTCTGGAGGTTCTCCTGGAGGGAGAGCTGGCGCTTGGTGAACTCGGAGCTCTGGCGGGTGAACTCGTCGCTGTAGCTGTGGCTGTGGATGATGTGCTTGCTGGAGGAGAGGTCCTCGCTCTTGCTGTAGCCGTGGAAGGGGGCGAAGGCGTCGGGGTTGCCCTCCGGGGACCGGTGCGGGTGGGCCGGCCCGTCGGAGGCCATGTGGAAGAGGGGGTTCTGGAAGGAGAGGGGGATCCTGAGCTGCTGGGCGGAGGAGGGGCCGCCCCCGCCGTCCGTGGTGACGCCCATCTGGCTGAGGCGCAGGCCGGCCGCGATGCTGGAGCCGCTGCCCTGGGAGAGGCGGCTGGGCCGCAGCCCCAGGCCCGCCGTGATGGAGGCCTGGCTGCTGTTGAGCATGTCGCCCACGCTGTGCAGGTTGGAGATGCTGTTCATCCGGCTGTCCTGCAGGTCCAGCATCGAGACGCTCTTGTTGACGCTCAGCACCTTCTGGTCCGGCTCCGTGATGTCCGAGCTGCTGGTGCAGTAGGCCGGGGAGGAGCGGGCCAGCGGGGGGCGGGCCACAAAGAACATGTCCTTGGAGCCCTTCTCCTTGGTGGGCGAAGGCAAGCGGGTCATATCCATGGAGCTGCGGGGGGGGCGGGGAGGGGGAGGGGGGGGGAAGGGCCCCGGGTCACAAAGGGAAGCGGGGCAGAGGAGGAGAAGAGACGGAGAGATTGGATTCTACACCCTCGCCCTTCACCACCCAGAGGAGTCTCAGAGCGGCTTTTACAAACTCCTTTCCCTTCCCTTCCCTTCCCCACAACAGGCACCCCCTCTGTGAGCAGTGCTGCCTCTAAGCTGTGGAGTCACCCTGTGGTGAACAAGGGACGTTCATCCATTCTTGGTAGATGTGTACATATGTTCAACAGTTCTGGTCCAAAATAATTTTATCTATCAAAGATATCACAGGTCATTTGATTCCTACGCAACCTGACCGTATACTTTCAGATTACTCGAACGATTCCCATATCCCTACACTGAAAGGTAAAGGTTCCCTTGCTCGAAAGCCAGTCGTGTCTGACTCTAGGGTTGCGGGGCTCATCTCCGTTTCAAAGCCGAAGAGCCAGCGCTGTCCGAAGACGATTCCGTGGTCATGTGGCCAGCATGACTAAACACCAAGGCGCACGGAACGCTGTTACCTTCCCACCGAAGTGATACCTATTTATCTACTTGCAATTTCTTGCTTTCGAACTGCTAGGTTGGCAGGAGCTGGAACTAGAGACGGGAGCTCACTCCGTCATGCGGCACACTCGGGTCTCGAGCCTGCAGTTCAGCGTCTCAACCACTTGAGCCACCTTATTTCGATCTTACTGATGGCTGCCAAGGTGGTTATCGCCAGTAGTTGGAAATCCCCCAACGTTATTATTATCATCTTGGCGATTGAAAATTTGGGATTACTATATTATGGATAAAATTTCTGATGTACTTGCTAATGCAATTCATTACCCTATGAACTCTAATCTTCATCTGTAATGGTTTCCCTGTCTCGAGTTTATGTTTAATGTCGAGTCTTCTAAATTCATTGTTCCAGAAAAGTATTACGAACTATTTCACCGTATGTAAACCTCTTAGCATTTTATATAAGCTTCTGTATAACTGTATCTAGTTCCAATGTTGTTCAATGTTTTGAATGTTTTCTGTTGTTTAAAATAAAAAATAGTTAATTTTTTAAAAAAAAATTATTTTGTGAGCTACTGGCTTTAAAGTTGTGAGTGAGCAGTTTCGCTACTGTATAAATTAATTTGCGCTGGAGCTGTCCTTCCTGAGCTGAGACAAAAATGTGTGAGCCGGAGGCTAAAAACCTGTGAGCTAGCTCACACTAACTCAGCTTAGAGGGAACACTGCCTGCGAGGTCGGTGGGGCTGAGACAGCTCTTTCAAGGGCTGCCCTTGGGAGAACCGCTCGAGAGAACTTGTGAACGACCCAAGGTCACGCCAGCGGCTGCATGTGGAGGAGAAGTGGGGAATCAAACCCTGTTCTCCCAGATTAGAGCCAGCGCTCCTAACCACTGCACCAAATGGGCTCTCTTTCCCAGGCCCAGCAGAGGCACACACACACACACACCCAGAGAGAGATCCAGCCCCCGTCCCCCGCCTGCCTGTCCACCCAAATTCACAGGAGACCCCAACACGGAGGGCAAAGAAGGGGGAGGCGCGGTGGGGGCCCTCCCCTCCCTCCGTAGGACTACTGGGCCCGTGCGGGGTGGGGGAGGCACCGCAGGACTCACCTGTTCATGCCTCGCATCATGTAGGGCTGCATGTCCACGGAGCTGTTGGGACAGAGCAGACGTTGATGGAGACCCCCCTCCCAAGAGCCCTCTTTGCTGCCCGGCCCCTCCCCGCCCTCACCCCCGCCCCGCCCGCCCCCTGACCTGTTGAGGTCCCGCATCATGTAGGAGGACTGCATGTCAGCCGAGGGTCCGCGGAGGATGACGGGCTTTGGTTGCAGCCGCTCGCCCTGGTGGCTGGGCTGCCGCTGGATGTGCGGGTTCCTGAGAGCGAGGCTGATGTCGTTGAGGAGGCGGGGCAGCGGGCCCAGCTTGATCAGGGCTTCCTGGAAGGATCCGCAGGGTCACAGCCGAGCCGGAAGGGGCCTGTCCTCCTCCTCCGGGGCCACCTAGTCCAACCCTCCCCCCCCACACACACCATTTCCACTCATGTGCTTAGTGTTAAACTGTAATTTTTAAAGGGTTCCCTGGCTTTAGTGGCAGTTATTCCCTTGTGTTGGGTGCATGGGATGGCAGCCATAGCTGACTGCTGAGCTGTTGCATGACCTCCCAGAGCAGGGCGTGGAGTGTGGAGAGCTCCCGGCCCAGGTCGATGTAGCCCTCGAAGCTGGTGCTGTTGGTGAGCGTGTCCAGGTTGGAGATCTCGTAGAGGAACTGCTGCATGCTCGCCCACTCCAGCTCCAGGAACTCGTTCATGAAGGCCATGTACTCCTCCTTGCTGCCGAACCTGTCCCCCGGCGGGGCGGGGGTGAGAGGGAGGGGAGGAGGAAGGCTCTCGTGAGGCCCCCCCTTCTGGGAGGAGGGCGAGGAGGCCGGAGGGCACCGGCCACAGCCTGGAGCCGTCCTGCCTGAGCTAAGACAAAAATCTGTGAGCTGGAGGCTTAGAGGGGACACTGATGGGCTACCCCTTTTGCAACTGCTCCTGGCATTAGAAAGGGGGGCCGTCGGTCCTCTCCCTGTCCTGCTCAGCTTGCGCATTCCGTGCCACACTAAGAACAATGAGGAAGGGGAAGGTTTCTTTCCAGATTTTCCCGTTCTTCCTCTTGGGCCTTCACATCTCTCGTCTGCGTTCCCCCCACTGAGCGTCTCTAGCTCTGGGCCTCCCAGCCACCATCCTCT
Source organism: Gekko japonicus (assembly GCF_001447785.1). Lineage (NCBI taxonomy): Eukaryota > Metazoa > Chordata > Lepidosauria > Squamata > Gekkonidae > Gekko > Gekko japonicus. The sequence goes on from NW_015161553.1 coordinate 70,739, forward strand.
CCTCCTGGGCCGGCATCCCCTGTCACTGGCCCACCCGCCCCGGGCAACCTGCTGTGCCTGGCAGCCGCCGGCTCAGGCCCACATACAAAAGCATCCCCAGAGGCATTGCAGGTGGAGGAGGAAGTGCTACATCTGGAACTCCGAAGGCCAAATATGCCTTGGGAAGTCAAACAGAAGTCTGGTGTCACCTTAAAGACTAACGCCAGTGTTCCCTCTAAGCTGAGTTAGTGTGAGCTAGCTCACAGTTTTTTAGCCTCTAGCTCACACATTTTTGTCTTCGCTCAGGAAGGATGGCTCCAGAGCAAACTGATTTATACAGTGGCCAAATTACTTGCTCACAACTTTAATGCCAGTAGCTCACAAAGTAGAATTTTTGCTCACAAGACTCCACAGCTTAGGGGGAATATTGCTAACGACCCTTATTCCAGCTTGACGTTTTGCTGAGTCAGAACTCAGTTCCCTAACTGCATCTTGGAAGGAAATCATATCGAAGGCTCGGGAGAAACGCCCTCTGCTCTGGAGCTGACCCCGATAATCCCCACACCCTTCGGACTGCCCCATATCCCCTCTCACAGGGTCCCATCCACAAATCCGTACGTGGCAAAGAGGACAAGCACCAGGGTTGACGCACCCAGTCTTCTCCCAAGAGCACTCAAGCTCTTGGATGTGCAACCACAGGGCTAGAAAGTGTCTCTTCCTCTGGAGGCACGAAGACTAGAACGATCCCCGGGGGCTGACGGACTCCCAAGGGGAGATTATAAATTGGAAGCCTCAGCTTCTGTGCCCTGTTGTGATTGGCTGGCCCCTGTGGGCGACCGGATGCTGGACTTAGGGATGTGCATTCAGTTCGTCCGAACCGAATGCACCCCCGAAAATGGCCCATTCGGCCCCCTTTCGAGCTGCTGCAGGGCGATTCAGATTCTGTGATCTGAATTGGCTTGCCGCCGAATTTCGGCAGCAATTCGGCCCCATTATATCCTATGGGCCATTGAAGTCAATGGCGAAAACATAGGGTATATTCTGGGGGCTGGAGGGGAGGGGGCTTGAGGGAGAGGCTCCAAACTCGCAGGGTAGCTGCTGGAGCCTCTCCCCAAGATACCAACCATGTCTGAAGAACATTGGACCAGGGGGTCCAATTCTACGGGCCCCCAAACAGGTTGCCCCTATCCCTCCATTGTTCTCTATGGTGGTAAAAAAGTAAACCCCCCCCCC
>NW_015161553.1:72196-76119 GCF_001447785.1 Gekko japonicus
ACTGGCTGGCCCCTGTGTGAGACGGGAGGCTGGACTAGAGGGACCCTCCCTGGTCTGACCCAGCAGGGCTCTTCTGATGTTCTTCTCAGGGGAAGGCCTCGGCCTCTCTGCCCTGTTGTTGGCCCTCCAGAGGGACTGGCTGGCCCCTGTGTGAGACGGGAGGCTGGACTAGAGGGACCCTCCCTGGTCTGACCCAGCAGGGCTCTTCTGATGTTCTTCTCAGGGGAAGGCCTCGGCCTCTCTGCCCTGTTGTTGGCCCTCCAGAGGGACTGGCTGGCCCCTGTGTGAGACGGGAGGCTGGACTAGAGGGACCCTCCCTGGTCTGACCCAGCAGGGCTCTTCTGATGTTCTTCTCAGGGGAAGGCCTCGGCCTCTCTGCCCTGTTGTTGGCCCTCCAGAGGGACTGGCTGGCCCCTGTGTGAGACGGGAGGCTGGACTAGAGGGACCCTCCCTGGTCTGACCCAGCAGGGCTCTTCTGATGTTCTTCTCAGGGGAAGGCCTCGGCCTCTCTGCCCTGTTGTTGGCCCTCCAGAGGGACTGGCTGGCCCCTGTGTGAGACGGGAGGCTGGACTAGAGGGACCCTCCCTGGTCTGACCCAGCAGGGCTCTTCTGATGTTCTTCTCAGGGGAAGGCCTCGGCCTCTCTGCCCTGTTGTTGGCCCTCCAGAGGGACTGGCTGGCCCCTGTGTGAGACGGGAGGCTGGACTAGAGGGACCCTCACTAGTCTGACCCAGCAGGGCTCTTCTTGATGGTCTCATGAAGACCTCGGCCTCTCTGCCCTGTTGTTGGCCCTCCACAGGAAGTGGTTGCCCCCTGTGTGAGACAGGATGCTGGACTGCACAGACCCTCCCTGGTCTGATCCAACAGGACTCGTCTGGTGCCCCTTCTGCATCTTAGCCCCTGACCTGTCCTGGTGCTAGACTCGTTCACTTCTTAAGACAAGGGTCAAAAAGGCTCCTTCATCATTCCACCCCCAACAAGGACACGCCTGCCACACTGCTGGGCCGAGGATCCTCCGCGCAGCCGGCTGCCCCAAGGTCCGGAGCGCCAGGCAGGCCGGAGGGAGCTTTGTCTTCGAGTGCAGCCAGTCGAGCGCCCGCCACTCCCCGCCCGCACTGCCAGGGTCCAGCCCCGCCCCCGCCTGGCCGGCACTCACTTGGAGAAGTTGGCCAGGTTCTGGATGACCTTGGCGATGAGGGTGAGGGTGCGGGACGTCTGCTCGTCGGGGTACTCCTGCATGAGGCCGAAGAGGCTGGGGGACATGACGGCCGGGCACAGGAAGCGCAGGAAGAGAGAGGCACTGATCAGGCGGTCGGCGATGTCCTCCCTGCCCCGCTCGGCACAGCGGAGCCTCCAGGACGCAAAGACCTCCTTCAGCTCCCGAGGGAACACGCTGCGGTGGGGGGGAGAGAGCAGAGTGAGCAGGCCGCAGCGGGAGTCCCCACCGCCCCCTCCGGCCTCCAGCACCCCACCAGCACCTCCCCGCTGCTGCAAGCCCGCTTGCTGGCCAGAGGCCTCTCCTGCCACCGGCCAGCTCCCGGGGCCCCTCATGCTCCAGAGCCCGGCCCCACCCACCCCCGGCCAGCCCGACACTGACCAGTGGGAGTTGACCACTTTGCAGAGGGCCAGCTCACAGCACATGCGCAGGTTCGCCTGATGGTCAGCCAAGGTGGAGGCCGAGCACTTCATGGGGTCCACCTCGCAGTTCTCCTCCGACTCGTATAATGCCCGGATGAACTCGCCTGGGAGGGGAGGAAGCAGAGCGTCCCCCGTCAGCCTGCTCCAAGGGCTGCCTCCCGGGACGGGGAAGCAGGATGCCACGGCCGCTTCCGGGGCAAGGCGCTGCAAAGCAGGGTCTCTTGTTTCTTTCTCTCTCCTCCCCCCTGCAAGGAGGCCCCGTTTGCCTGCAGCAGGAGCCACGGCTGCCTCAAAGCACCACCGGGTTCAGGGCGAGGCCCGGAGCCCTCCGTCTTGGGGAGACGCTCCTCCCTGCTCTCCCAAATGCCCTCCCGGCCGGCCCGCACCTCTCTGGCCTCCGCCTGCTCCCTCCCCAGCAGCACCACGCCCAGCCCGGCCCTCACCAATAGCATCCTTGAGGTATTTTTGTCCAATCAGTTTGAGATACTCCTCTATGGCTTTTGTGGCCAGCGTGTTCTCCCGGAAGATCAAGTGCTCTCGGTCCATGAAGCGATCCACTTCCGTCATGGCCATGTCCGACAGAAAGTCCTGCAGGGAGTGTCGTGGGTGGGTGGGTGGGTGGGTGAGGGCCGTCCGTCCCTCGACCGCCCCGCCGGCGTGGGCCCCCTCCTTCCCCAACCGCCCCGCGGGGGGGCCCCCCATTACCTTCGCCTTCCCCGTGCTCTGGAGGATGTGCACCAGAGCGCAGGCCACCTCCTCCTTGCTCTTGACGCTGAGGACGGACTCCAGGACGGCGCACAGCATGCGGTAGTTGTTGGTGACGTACTCGGCGAACTCCTTGTAGAGCTCCATGGGGAGGATGCTCATGGTCTGGAAGCGGCTCTTGACGCGGACGGCCGGGCAGCTGGACTTGCTCTTGCTGGCGCTGGGCTGGCTGAGCGGGTACCACTGCTCGGCGAAGTGGCGCCCAGTCACGCTGGCGATGGGGATGCTCACCATGCCCACGTAGTTGCTCTTGTCCTTCTTGCGCTTCTTGTCGGTGTCCTTGTAGAGGTGCAGCCGGACGGTGCGCACGGCCGGCAGGTTGTTGAACTCGAAGTGCTCCCCCCAGAAGACGTTGTCCGTGCGCACCTTGCTGGTGGTCCGCGCGTACAGCATATCGTCCAGGCACAGCTCGCAGTAGTAGCGCTTCTTGGGGGGCAGGTCCCGCGCCTCGATGATCCAGAGCTTCAGCACGTTGTCCACGCGCCGGCTGTTGTCCTGAGCCGCGGGAGGGAGAGAGGAGGCGAGCCCCGTCAGCGGGGCGGAGGGAGCTGCCGGGTGTGAGCGGGGTGGGGCCCCAAGGCAGCTTGGGAAAGGTCTCGCTTGTGTGTTAGTCGCTGCACCCTAGGCGTGCACAAGCGGGAGCATAAAACGTCAAATATTTAAAACAAAGCTAGCGCCCTCCCCACAGAAACCGCCCACCGTGTTCCGCAGCCGAGTCCAGCCGCTCTCTGGCCCACATGCTGAAAGTCGAGAGGGGAGGCCCTCCTCCTCTCCTCCCGGAGCCTGCTCCAAATCGCAGAGCTGGAAGGGGCCACAGAGACCGTCTACTCCAACCCCCCCTCCCCCACTCAATGCAGGATCAGCCCCAGAGCTTCCCGGACAAGAAGTGCGACCTCAATGGTGCGACCTCATTTGGAATACTGTGTGCAGTTCTGGTCACCACACCTTAAAAAGGATATCATAGCTTTGGGAAAAGTGCAGAAAAGGGCAACTCGAATGATAAAAGGGTTGGGACACTTTCCCTGTGAGGAAAGGTTAAGGCGCTTAGGGCTCTTTAGCTGGGAGAAACGACGACTGAGGGGAGACGTGATTGAGGTTTATAAGATTATGCATGGGAAAGAGCAGGTAAAGAAAGAGGTACTTTTCTCCCTTTCTCACAATACAAGAACTCGTGGGCACTCCATGAAACTGCAGAGCGGTCGGGTTAGAACGGATAAAAGGAAGTACTTCTTCACCCAAAGAGTGATTAACACATGGAATTCACTGCCACAGGAAGTGGTGGCGGCTACAAGCATGGACAGCTTCAAAAGGGAATTAGATAAGCATATGGAGCAGAGGTCCATCAGTGGCTATTAGCCACAAGGTATAGCTAGGGGCTCTGGGGCAAGTGATGCTCTGTCTTCTTGGTCCTTGGGGATGGACTTCCTGATGGCACCTGGTATTTCTGGCCACTGTGTGACAGAGTGTTGGACTGGATGGGCCTTTGGCCTGATCCAAAATTGGCATCTCTTATGTTCTTAA
>NW_015161553.1:77808-80993 GCF_001447785.1 Gekko japonicus
GTGTTGGACGGGATGGGCCTTTGGCCTGATCCAACATTGGCATCTCTTATGTTCTTAAGTGTTTGTCCAGCCGCTGCCTAAAGACTGCCGGGTGGGGGGGGGCTCACCACAGGACCTCCTGATGGCACCTGGTATTTCTGGCCACTGCGTGACACAGAGAGTGTGTTGGACGGGATGGGCCTTTGGCCTGATCCAACATTGGCATCTCTTATGTTCTTAAGTGTTTGTCCAGCCGCTGCCTAAAGACTGCCGGGTGGGGGGGGGCTCACCACCTCCCCATGGGCAGCTTAATCCACCGCTGCACAACTCTTGACTGTCAAAAGGTTTTTCCTAGTATCCTGAAGGAGAGCAGATGTTCTCCCAATTTTCAAGAAAGGGAGGAGGGATGGCCCAGGAAACTACAGGCCAGTCAGTCTGACCTCTCTCCCAGGGAAGATACAGGAGCAGATTTTAAAGGGATCACTCTGTGAGCATCTCAAGGACCGCTTGGTGATCCAGAGAAGTCAGCACAGAATTCTACAAGATCTGAACACGCTGGGAAAGTGGGCGGATGTGAACAAGATGCAATTTAGCACGGATAAGTCCCAAATTCAACATCTGGGTAACCAAAATGAGGAACCTACATGCTGGATGTGGGATACACTTCTGAGTAGCAGTGTGTGTGTCAACAAGGTCTTGGGGTACATAAGAACATAAGAGACGCCAGTGTTGGATCAGGCCAAAGGCCCATCCAGTCCAACACTCTGTATCCCACAGTGGCCAGAAATACCAGGTGCCCTCAGGAGGTCCACCAGTGGGGCCAGGACACCAGAAGCCCTCCCACCGTTGGACCCCCCCCAAACACTAAGAAGACAGAGCATCACTTGCCCCAGAGTCCCTATCTATACTTTGTGGCTAAGAGCCACTGATGGACCTCTGCTCCATATGCTTATCTAATTCCCTCTTGAAGCTGTCCATGCTTGTAGCTGCCACCACCTCCCGTGGCAGTGAATTCCATGTGTTAATCACTCTTTGGGTGAAGAAGTCCTCCCTTTTATCCGTTCTAACCCGACTGCTCAGCAATTTCATGGAGTGCCCACGACAGGTGGACTGTAAGTTAAGTATGAGCAGCCAGTGAGATGCAGCGACAAAAAAGGCTAATGAGATCTTGGGGTGTATCAACAGAGGCGTAACTTCCACATGGAAGGATATCATCATCCTGCTATACACTGCATGGGTCAGGCTGCACCTGGAGTATTTGTGTGCAGTTTGAGAGGCCTCCTTTAAAAGAGGATGTGGACAGAATGGGGCAGGGGGTGCAGAGGAGAGCGAGGAGGAGGGTGATGGGGGGGCCTGGAGACCAGGAAGCCCTAAGAGGAGAGGCTGGGGGCCTTCTTGGGAATGTTCAGTCTGGAGAAGAGGAGGCTGAGGGGGGGCAGGATGGCTCTCTTGAAGTATCTGAAGGACTGTGTCACTCAGAGGAGGGCAGGGAGCAGTTCCTGTGGGCAGCAAAGGAGAGGACTCGCAAGAATGGGTTTCACTCAGTGGCTGAAAAAGCCGCAGCTGGGCTCCAGACGGACGTCCCATCCAGCGGGATGGGACCAGAAGCAAGGGGGAGGGGGAGGAGGAGATTGGATTTATACCCCTTGCTCTTCACTCAGAGTCTGAGAGCGGCTCACAAACTCCTTTCCCTTCCCCTCCCCACAAAAGACACCCCCTGTGAGGTTGGTGGGGCTGAGAGAGCTCTGGCAGAAACTGCTCTTTTCCCAAGAACAGCTCCAAGAGAACTAGTGACTGACCCAAGGTCATCCGGCCAGGTGCAAGTGGAGGCGTGGGGAATCAGACCCGGTGCTCCCAGATTAGAGTCCGCGCACTTAACCACTAAACTGGCTCTCAAAGAGTGCTGGGGGCTATGAAGGGGGTGGCCCAGGCTCACCCCAGGAGAGGGTCCTTCACCCAGTGCCCACACAGTGGCCACGCTTTTTTCTTCTCATGTCTCCGTGGCGGGATGGCCTGTGCCGCTGACCAGCGAGGGCTTCCTGGGAGGATGAAACTCCCTCTGCCTGGCCTGAAACGGGGTCTGACCCCTGACCAGTGCTCCCTCTAAGCTGAGTTAGTGTGAGCTAGCTCACAGTTTTTTTGGCTCACACATTTTTGTCTCAGCTCAGGAAGGAGAGCTCCAGAGCCAACTCATTTATGCAGCAGCCAAATCGCTTGCTCACAACTTTAATGCCGGCAGCTCACGAAGTAGAATTTTTGCTCACAAGGCTCCACGGCTTAGAGGGAACATTGCCCCTGTCCCTTCTGGCTGGAAAAGCTCTCAGGCTCCCTGCGCCCCCTGGTGGCTGCTCCGTGAACTGCAGGATGAACCTTGGACCTCTTGGGGGCCAAGCGTAAGGGGGGAAAGGGGGAGCAGCCCTCCCGAGCTCCCGGCAGCCTTCGCCCTCTTTCTCGCTTCCTTCTCCTGGGCAGCCTCAACAACATCCTGGCCAGGTCATGCACTTCCCCCGAACAGGGCCTCAGTCTGAAAGGACGCCTCAAGCCTCCAAAGCTCCTCCTTCCTTCCTTCCTTCCTTCCTTCCTTCCTTCCTTCCTTCCTTCCTGCCTTCTGCCTCTTCAAGCCTCCACAGCTCTTCCTTCCTTCCCTTCCTCCTTTCTTCTGCCTCATCAAGCCTCCACTGCTCTTCCGTCCTTCCTTCCGCCTCTTCAAGCCTCCACAGCACTTCCTTCCTTCCCTCCCTCCTTCCTTCCCTCCTTCCACCTCTTCAAGCCTCCACAGCTCTTCCTTCCTTCCCTTCCTCCTTCCTTCCTTCCTTTCAAGCCTCCACAGCTCTTCCTTCCTTCCTTCCCTCCTTCCTTCCTTCCTTTCAAGCCTCCACAGCACTTCCTCCCTTCCCTCCCTCCTCCCTCCTTTCGCCTCTTCAAGCCTCCACAGCACGTCCTTCCTGCCTGCCTTCCTCCTCTTCAAGCCTCCACAGCTCTTCCTTCCTTCCCTTCCTCCTTTCTTCTGCCTCATCAAGCCTCCACAGCTCTTCCGTCCTTCCTTCCGCCTCTTCAAGCCTCCACAGCACTTCCTTCCTTCCCGTCCTCCTTCCTTCTGCCTCTTCAAGCCTCCACAGCTCTTCCTTCCTTCCCTTCCTTTCTTCTGCCCCATCAAGCCTCCACAGCTCTTCCGTTCTTCCTTCTGCCTCTTCAAGCCTCCACAG
>NW_015161554.1:0-6113 GCF_001447785.1 Gekko japonicus
CACAAGTCTCCACAGCTTAGAGGGAGCTCTGGAACTCTGCCAGAGTAGCTCAACACACTGAGCATTTCTCTTTCTCCTTCCAGCAGATTTGTTTATGGGAGACCACCGTCTTTGCCCCTCAAAAAACGAGGCCCTTATTTTCTACGTTCCCTTTTCCTTCAGTGGAGTGAGTTAATTAACTCAGTTGCAATCAGATTATTCCGGGAATCTTTATACCATTTTCTGCTTAAACTGCGAAACGTTTGTTTGAACTGGTGGCAAAACTGAAAAACCATTCAGATTTTACAAGACAAAAGGGGATTTCCAAGCGTCCTGCAAAGGCCTGAGTTACAGTAAAGACAATGCCCCATACCCATGAGGATGCATGGAGTCAAAAACGAACACTCAATCACTCTGTGTTTCCTGGTACCATGAGGATATTTTAACAAGGGCAAGAGGACTCCAGGGTGAAATTAATTATTTTCTCCAGAAGATAAGTGGAACAAGGCCGACTTGCGTAACAACCAAAATCGATTGGATGGTAGCGGATCCCACATGCTCAAACCAAAATTCATCCCCAATAAACAAGGGACTGACTCTCTGGTTTTTAGGGGGAAAGAAATGCACAGTTATGGGTGCTCTAAAGCCCTTCTTTTGTCCACCAAGGAGGGGGGAAGAAGAGGAAGAAGAAGAAGAGGAAGAAGAAGAAGTAGAAGAATTGGATTTATACCCCGCCCTTCACTACCCGAAGGAGTCTCAGAGCGGTGTCGAGAGTCCGCTTCACCTTTAGGGGTTGAGGTTAGTGGGGCGGGTGTCCGAAGGGAAAACCGAGGCTTGGCGGCGCATTCCCTCAGACTCCTGGGTTTCACCTCTGTTACCTCACAAGCAGTGTTCCCTCTAAGCTGCGGAGTCTTGTGAGCAAAAATTCCACTTTGTGAGCTCCTGGCATTAAAGTTGTGAGCGAGCGATTTGGCTACTGCATAAATTAGTTGGCTCCGGAGCCCATCCTTCCTGAGCAAAGACAAAAATGTGTGAGCCGGAGGCTAAGAAGCTGTGAGCTAGCTCACACTAACTCAGCTTAGAGGGAACCCTGCTCACAAGGTGGACCCTGTCGAGGTTGGGTTTGCAAGCCATGAGTTCAGTCCACTCTCTCAGCACTCCTTTGGGAGCAACCCTTTCACAGCTAGTTCCCTGCTTACAGCCTTGACTCTATCCTCCCTGGGTATGCAGGTCACCCTCCTCTTTATTCTCCTCTAACACCTGCCTCACTTCACAGTAAATTAGTTAAAGGGCCGGCCGGCCGCTGGTATTTGCCAGCGGGTAACCATCCTTCTTCTTCTCGAGTACTCCAGCGTCGGGGGCCGTGGCCAAGCCTGTTGGTTCTTCCCTCTTGAGTTGCCAGTGAACCACGTGTTGGTGAGCCGCCGGATCTACTGGATCCTCCCGGTGTCCCTTCATTGCCGGGCGGCACACCCAGTCCCTGGCTCGTCCCTTAAGTGCCCCGACGTGGTGGGCATTGGTCCTCGGCGTCGGTGACCCAACCATCTTCCTCGCCGTCTCCTGGAGTCCCTGGCTGGTGGGTTGGCCGGGTGAGCGTCTCCTGACAAGCGGCTTACAATCTCCTTTCCCTTCCTCTCCCCACAACAGACACCCTGTGAGGCAGGTGGGGCTGAGAGAGCTCTTTCGGGGACTGCTCCTGAGAGAACAGCTCCGAGAGAACTTGTGACTGACCCACAGACACAACAGCAGCTGCATGTGAAGTGAAAAGTACGCAAACTGAGAGTGATTTCAGCAAAGCGTACTTTATTCTATCCGGAACAAGACAACTTTGGCTGGCTCGTAGGCCGGCTTATATCCCCCGAGAAACCGCCACCCAAAACACCCCCCTACTTCCCTATAGGTTATTTACAGTGGCCGAGAGTCCCATAGGCTCTCAGCCGGGAACCTAGCCCCCTGATTGGAGCGGGTTAGGATCTGCATAGTCCATTGTCTCTTGGGGCGAAGCTCTATGTTTGTCTCTGGACTTGTCTGGACTTGTCTGGACTGGATAGGAATGGGGCACTTCCCCACAATCTCTTTTCTACACCCCACCTGACATTTTTTCTTCTCAGCTCCATTGATGGGAGTGACCTTGACTGGTGGAAAAGAGAGACATAAGCTCTGAGTTGGGAAAGACCTGGAGATTTTGGGGGAGCAGCAAGAAGACGGCAGGGTTTGGGGGAGGGGAGGGACTTCCATGGAAATAATGCCAAAGAGTCCACCTTCCAAAGCAGCCATTTTCTCCAGCTTCTTTGTCACCTGTAGATTAGTTGTAATCCCGAGATCAGATTTCCAGCCATCGGCTGGAGGTTGGGAACCCTGATAAGGGGAGAGAGGTTATCCCAGTCACAGGGAGTTATCCCAGTCGCACCTGTACCCTCCACAAATAAAATCCCCTGCATCCTACTGTCTACACAATTGGGGAAGGCACAGATGTAAACAAACAGGTCTGCTGTTATCTTTTCCAGTTTGGTGTAGTGGCTAAGAGCGCGGACTCTAAGCTGGGAGAACTGGGTTTGGTTCCCCGCTCCTCCACATGCAGCTGCTGGTGTGACCTTGGGCCAGTCACAAGTTCTCTCAGAGCTGTTCTCTCAAGGGGAGTCCTCGAAAGAGCTCTCTCAGCCTCACCCACCTCACGGGGTGTCTGTTGTGGGGAGGGGAAGGGAAAAGAGATGTAAGTCGCTCTGAGACTCCAAGTGAAGGGCCGGGTATAAATCCAATCTCTTCTTCTTCTCTCCTTCTTTTCTCTCTAGCCAGAATTATTTTTTAAAACCCACTAACTCCCTGGACCTGTTCCTTATTTTGCCGAAGGTATTTTGCCCCGAGGAAGAGGTGCAGGCCTTCGGGCCCCACAGAAGAGCCACCTATTGCAGAAGTTGTTTGTGCGCATCTGTACTTTGCGTCTAGGTTTGGCAGTTGGGAGATCCAAGGGCATTGCAGGGGAAAAGAGACAGGATTTCGGCTTGAGGCTAACAGTTGCTGGACTCTGTTCTGAGGAATCGGCGTGGCCCCAGTTCACCTCTGCTGTGTGACTCACGTTCCCACCCTTTGCCCTCGAATCTCTTTTCCCCGGCCTTGCCTAACACAGCAATGTGCATTTCCTGTAATTATTCGTTGGCCCCCATTTGCGTTATAAAACGACAGTGTGCCCAAACAGTGGTACAAACAAAGCAAGTTACTGGCGAAGCTTCAGGTTCTACATTGCCAAGACCGCAATGCCTCACAACCAGTGTTCCCTCTAAGCTGAGTTAGCGTGAGCCAGCTCACAGTTTTTTACCCTCCAGCTCACACATTTTTGTCTCAGCTCAGGAAGGAGGGCTCCAGAGCAAACTGATTTCTGCAGTAGCCAGATTGCTTGCTCACAGTTTTAATGCCAGTAGCTCACAAAGTAGAATTTTTGCTCACAAGACACCACAGCTTAGAGGGAACTTTGCTTCACAACCCGGAAAATCTACAGCAACTAAAGCAGGGTGTATTTGGTGTAGTGGTTAAGAGTTTATTTGGTGTAGTGGTTAAGGACTCTAATCTGGGAGAAACGGGTTTGGTTCCCTCTCCTCCACATGCAGCTGCTGGTGTGACCTTGGGTCAGTCACAAGTTCTCTCAGAGCCGTTCCTCTTGTCCAGCAGGGGGCGCAGGGAGTCAGCCAAGAGTTTTGACAGCTCAGCGACCTCATCCGTTCGAGGACTGGCCCCTAGTTTTGATTTCAACAGCTTCTCTTTCTCCGGTTTCTTCCCCGCCATCTTTTTGGATTTGTTTACTTTTCAAAAAAGTTGCTAAAGTCTCTGATATTTGCCCAAATGCTTTTCTGCGCTCTGGTAAGTCTCTTAAAACAGTTTTAGTTGCTTATTTTTCCGCTCCCCCCTCTTTCCTTCCGTGTTTTGTCTATGCGTTTGGGAGGGATCCCTCCCCCGCTCGCTTTCCCATCGCTCTTTGGGGGGGGCAGCTTCTTTTTATATCTTCATGCTCGCTTCAACCCGACTCACAGTTCGTTGTTGGCCATTCGGCCTCGCTCGTCATAATTTATTTCGCCCGATCTCCAACGCTTGTCCCGGTCAGCAGCACTCGTACCATGCGGTCACTCAGCGGCAGGACCTTTGGGGCGGAGGGGCACCTCAATTCTCCGGCTTCCGGCCATCGAAGAGGTCGCCCCACAAAAGCCCCCTGGCTGGGAGCCTTTTACCAAGGCTCCGGGGGGGTCTCGACCCGTCGGACCCCCTCCCACACACTGGTGTGCAGTTTACATCCCCGGAGCGTCCAGGAGATGTGTCTGCCTGCGTGTCGCCATAAACCGGAAGCTCCGTGTTCTTATGTTCTTAATTGTATGGAATCTCCTGGGGCACTTGAGACAGAAGAGGTAAGCTATAACTTCAGCCATTTTCTTAACTGTACTTACTACTGGCTGACATTCACTCTAACTGGGAAAAATACAATTTTATGCAATCAAGGAGAATTTCAAGGCCACTCTCTAACTTGCCTTTTTATGTAGATTGAACTATGAGAAGGACTCTTAAAAAAAAAAAAAAAGCAACACCCAAAACCTGTTGAACTGGTCTTGTAGTCAGCAAATGTTGGAAAAGCTATCTTGAGGGACAGCCTTCCTCAATATCGTAAATTTTCAAACTTCTGGCTTTTGATTTTGTTCGTTTTTATTAACATCATTGTGTTCGCTGAGGAATTTCTGATCATCTGTCAAATATAGTGACAGAGCAGCTGGGATCAAATCATGCACACCAATCCGGCACAAAGAACATTACAGCATCATCTATGGGGGGAAAATACACCAAGTGCTACTTTGGAACATACAAAGAGTCTTGCTGGATCAGATCAAGAATCAACAGGTCCAACATTTTGCTTCCAAAAGCAGCTGGCCAGTGTTGTCAGCTTGGTGTAGTGGCATCAGCTAGCTGCCATGCTTTCTTTGTTTTCTTTCGTCCCCGACCTTTGTGCATGCGCACATGCTTGCTTTGCTTAGCTACTGTGGGTAACATAAGGGAGGCGCTCTTTTGCCCATGCAAACTGGCTCAGCCAGACAGCGCTATCAGTGTAACCTTGAAGAGAAGGGAGGGCTTGAATTCCACTACTGGTGTGAATATTTCTGCTCTCAGGGGGTTGGGGCGAGTCTCCCGTTTATGATGTAATGTCCCGCCGGGAGAATTCCCATGCGTGTGCTTGGATTTCATTTGCTTAGCTAGATGAGGCATCAGAGTATATGTATGGAGTCTCTTGCACTAATTGTTATTCCTGACAATGTAACTGTACTACTTGGCAACAAAACAGTATTCCAATAAAGCATAACTTTTCCTGAAGAGTATGTTTGGACCTGCGTGCTGTTGATCCTGACAAGTGGTTAAGTGCATGGACTCTAATCTGGGAGAACCGGGTTTGATTCCCCACTCCTCCACTTGCACCGTAGTTCTGACACAGCTGTTCTTGAAAAAGTGCAGTTTCTGTCAGAGCTCTCTCAGCCCCACCTACCTCACAGGGTGTCTGCTGTGGGGAGGGGAAGGGAAAGGAGATTGTAAACTGCTCTGAGACACCTTTGGGTAATGAAGGACGGGGTATAAATCCAATCTCGTCTTCTTATGCTTCTTCTTCTAATGCGTGTCACCGAGTGTACCTCGGTTCTTTGTGTCTTGGTGACGGCCCCTTACCAAAGGCTGTGGAAGGTGTAAAAGAAAGAAAGGGCCCCCGCAAATAGAATGATCCCAAGAGACCAACACTCTTGAATACTTAAACACTAAGGGTTCTTTTTATTTAAAGTTAGTACAAGGTTAGCTAGAGGAGGGGCTCGGTCAGCCAGACACTGAAACCGAAAGCCCACGATGCTAATACTTATTTTCTAAAGGACAGCCAAGCACATAACAAGATAACAGAAGAAGCGAAGTATTAAACACACAAACACAAAGAACAGAGACCTCTGGGTCATTCAGAGAAACAAGAAGAGTAAAGCCTTCTCTCTGTGTGAAAAGTACTGGGTTCGATACATCAGGACGCAGACCACGACATCCGAGAAGATGCGTTTATTGGTACTTAACACATGGAACAGAAACTAACGGCTGGATGGGCACATTTATACAATTTTGGAGGTGCCACT
>NW_015161554.1:6131-11498 GCF_001447785.1 Gekko japonicus
ATCTCCCCGCCAGTGTCCCTATTGGTTCCTTACTTGTAGTTCAGGAGCCTAGTCCCTATTGTCTTATGGACTGAAGCTCTAGCTGCCTCTGGCGGGCGTCAGGCAGTATCCGAAGACATAACACTGTGTCTCAAAGAATGGACCCCCGATGCCCTGCAAGGCACTCTATGTTATACAGGTAGATCAAAGAATTGCCCAAAGTTATCACATCCATCACTTACATCTTTTTGACATCAGAAATGTTTCAGTCCCTTTCTCATTGACAACAGAAAGGATCTTTTACATTCCACGGATGCAACAATTGTTCGCAGAACATGAGAAGTTAGAGGTGTAAAACATATTACTACTTGTACATCCTTGCATTACTAATTAAATGACCTTTCTGACCACAAGGGTCCGGTGTCCGGAGTCAGGTTATGGCTTCATGACTCTGGATCCCCAGTTTTCTCCTCCTTCGACAATTTATGATCTGACCTAGTCCTGGGAGTGGAATGTAGAGTTCCATATACTGCAGTGATGGCGAACCTTTTAGAGAGCGAGTGCCCAAACTGCGACCCAAAACCCACTTATTTATCGCAAAGTGCCAACACGGCAATTTAACCTGAATACTGAGGCTTTACTTTAGAAATGCATTACCCTGAAGGGAACTGTTTATCTTGAGAGCTTGAAGTAGCCACTTTTGGACGTTTGATAAAGACGAAAAGTCGAAACGGACAGTCAAGCCTGGGAAGGTTCGTCCTGCCTGCATTGAGACTTTAGTCTCTTGATGTATTCATCTGTTGAAACAAAACAACAATCAAAATAACATCTGTATTGTTATATTTATTACATTAAGAACTTGTTCAGCAATATGTTGTTTGTCTTTGCTATGTAAATTGGGTCCTATTCTTTCATCTTCTGTAAATAAAGCAGTTGGCGTAACAGGAGCCTGGAGGAAAGGATTATTACTCTGCATGAAATCAAGGAAAGGGAGGAGTTCATTAACAGAAGTTTTGATGTCCAGCATAAGGAAGGAGAGACCAGTCAAAGGGACAACACAAGAGTATGGTTGACTGCCTATCCCTTTCTCATTGACAACAGAAATGATCTTTTACATTCCACGGATGCAACAATAAGTTCGCCACCACTGATATACTGTAACAAAGTTACCTAGGAATCAGGCTTTTCTATAACAAAGCCAGCTTAATACACATAGGACTCTATTAATCCAATGGCTTGGTTCATTTGTGAAGCCAAACGTAATCTATATATAATGTTTCTTTCCACAGCCAGAACGGTCTTCGGCATCCGGCCACGGAGGTTCCGTTTGGCTGGTACGGCTGGTAGTGTTTCCCATATAAACGGCAAACATGAAAGGGCAGCGTTGTCTGTCAGCCTCTGGGAGTATCATGACATCTCAAAGCCACAGGTATTACTTGACTCCGCTCTTTAAACTAAAGGGTTGGGCTTTTATGCTCAGAAGAGCGTGACAGGAGGCATTCACCAAGATCGGAGCCCTCCGGGGATAGCTTCCGCTCTCCTAAATCAACTTTGCTTTTGGCTAATTCATACCTCGGCTATCTTCAAGCTATTTGGAGCAATCCCACCCATCGCGCATTTATATATCTAATAGCGAAGATGCCCCCTGTGTGCGGATACCTAAATCTGTGCATCGGGGGCACCTGGGGGGGAGGGAGACTTTTGTGCACACTTGGTACGTTCCCCAGGTGTGCACACAAATCTTAAAACCTGAAAGAAATATCAGGGGGATACTTAAATCCCCCCAAAAGTAACAGAGCGTCCCCTGTGCCTGAGCAGGGAACGCTCTGCGAACTCCCTCGCCACTGCTGCCGCTTGGGGGGGGGAGAAGAGAGCAGCGAGGCATTTTGCCTGCACAAAAAGCCTCGCTTCGGAGCCAGGGGGCGGGGAGAAAGAGCCGGGGGGAAGAGCAGTGAGGCCCGAGCGGCAAGCATGCGCAGGGAACGCTCTGCGAACTGCCTCGCCACTGCCACAGGGGACGGGAGGTCAGGACAAGGCTTGGCAGCCGGGTGGGTGGGGAGACCGGCGAGGCCCGGCAGCAGTAAGCCGCCTGAGCCTCGGTTCGGGGGGAGCAGCGAGGCCCGCCGGCTACAAAAGTAGAATTTTTGCTCACAGGACTCCACAGCTTAGAGGGAAACATTGGAGCGAACTGGCAAAATCCAATCCAAAAATGCATTGAAAGTGGATTATTCAGTGTGTGCAGTCGCAGCCTTGGAAGATCTTTCTTTTGGAGCCCTCAGTGGGTGAGCTAGTCTGGCTTTGGAGATTGAAAGGCACAGGGAAAGTACTTTGTGCATGCTTAGATGGAGGCCCTTTCTACTGGTGCTTTGCCAGTTTCAGAGCTGAGCCCCAGCTGTAGCAGGCGTGAGGTTATCAAATCATGCCCAGAGGACGAGTGGAGTATTGTGTCTGTCTCTTTTCCCCCCCAGATAAGAATATCAGCAGCATCCTCATTGAGAGAAAGAGGACGGTGCGTGTCAAAGAGGTGTCCACCATAGAGGAGTTAGTGCTTTCTGTTGGCTCTGCCCTTTGACCCCTCAGCTCTACCTCTTGGCACAAGGGCAGTGCCACTTGACCAAATCGACTTCCACTCCTTGATACCAATAGACCTGCCTCAGCCAGATTTTGCCTTCCAAGAGTTGGAAATCCTATAGAGAGCCAGTCTGGTGTAGTGGTGAAGAGCGCGGACTCTAATCTGGGAGAACCAGGTTCCATTCCCCCCTCCTCCTCCACATGCAGCTGCTGGTGTGACCTTGGGTCAGTCACAAGTTCTTTCAGAACTGTTCTCTCAAGGGCAGTCCTCGAGAGAGCTCTCTCAGCCCCACCTACCTCACAGGCTGTCTGTTGTGGGAAGGGAAAGGAGATTGTAAACCACTCTGAGACTCCTCCAGGTAGTCTCCTCCTCTTCTACTCTGGAAGAGAAGGTCCTTCAAGTACATGGAATGTGGGTTGGGAAGGGCTTGATAGGGTAGGACCTTGAACTGAACTCAGAACTCAGAACAAATAGGCAGCCAGTACCAGGATCTTAAGATAGGTGTAACACATGGCTACAGCAGTGGAGGTGTCATTTTTTAAAAAGTTACAGGGTGTCTCCAAGGGCGGCTCCATGTAAAGAGCCTTACAGTAGTCAAGCCCTTGGTGTTCCTGTAACATGGATGAGCATGGCTAGATTGACTAAGTCCAAGAAGGAAGCTAACTTCTGTGCTAAGAGAAGCATTAGCAAATAAAGTACTTTGAGCTGATTTTAGCTCTTTCTCGCAATATAAGGAGGTTTGTACTCTGTGCTTCCTTCTGGAATTGTTTCTGTTCTACGACAGCTAGGTTTCAGATGTAGATCCAGGTCTGGGAATCCCAGTTGTTGCCAGACACGTGGCAAAGTCCTGGAAAAGAGGGTGCAGTTTGAAGCAATGTTCCCTCTAAGCTGTGGAGTCTTGTGAGCAAAAATTCTACTTTGTGAGCTGCTGGCATGAACGTTGTGACTGAGCAATTGGGCTGCTGCATCAATTAGTTTGCGCTGGAGCCATCCCTTCCTGAGCTAACACAAAAATGTGTGAGCCGGAGGCTAAAAAACTGTGAGCTAGCTCACGCTAACTCAGCTTAGAGGGAACACTGGTTTGAAGCAAAAAATGCAGTCCACAAACCCCCTTGCCCCCACATGGGTTTTTGCCATGTGTATTTTATCACCAAATATCTGCTTTGAGCTTCTGAAATAACATACACCCCTGACAGAACTCTCCAGCTGGCCAACCAGAAGAAATAAAAATTCTTGATTTTTTAGAAACCATACCTATATATAGGAAAAGATATCTTGTTAGGATTAAACTCGGTACAATTCCAGCACATGGACTTGGTGAGGGTAGTTGATTTGATAAAGTACTGTTACACCTTTTAAGAGCCGTAAAGGTGTTTTCCCAAGGAAATAAGAAAAGGAATTATTACATCAGGGGAAAAACACATAGATTTGTGTTGACACAGAAGTGAATCAGAGGAAGAGAATTAATATACGGGAATACTTTTGTCAATATTTTGTCATCTTCGTCCTGCATAGGTGGGTGTTCAGGGCATTTGGACTTGGGCCGTTAGCGGGGGCCCAACAAGTTTTTTTGGGGGGTTGCCGTCAAGTTCCAGGCAACTTCATAGGATTTTCAAGGGAAGAGACTACCAGAGGTGGTTTGCCACGGACTGCTTCTGCGTAGCAACCCTGGACTTTCCTGGTGGTCTCTGATCCAAGTACTAACCAGGGCTGACCTTGCTTAGCTTCTGAGATCTGATGTAAGTAGTAAATTTTATTCATGGTCATTGACCAGCACTTAATGCACCAATGGCATATCTTTGCAACATAAATTATACATATGACATTAAAATAGAAGCAGAATTTTAAAAGCAGGTTTTTAAAAAGGAAAAAACTCCATAAAAACCAGGGCTATTTTTGGGCAGGAACGCGCAGGAACGGAGTTCCGGCTGGTTCCCAAGTTGGCCACGCCCAGCAGGAACTCGTTAGCATAATAGGCCACACCCAACAGCAGAAACACATTAGGATTGGCTACATTAGGGGTGTGTGGCCTAACATGCAAAGGAGTTCCTGCTACAAAAATAGGGCCCTGGGTTTTGACCACAAACAAGGCCAACAGAATAAGAAGCAAAAGATGGGCGTGGCTGGATGACCACACTTCTGGTAACATGGGGGTGCGGCCTAATGTGCTAATGAGCTGTGCTGTCAGGGTGTGGCCTAATGTGCTAATGAGCTGTGCTGTCAGGGCTGTGACCTAATATGCTAATGAGTTTCTGCTGCTTTTTCTACAAAAAGAGCCCTGAAAGCCATAATAATTAAAATTAATAAAACTAAATCTTAATTCTCCTCTTTTTAAGCTACTACAGTTTTTCTAATTCTTAGGGGCAAGCCATCCAAATCTAGCCACCTGATGAGTAACATCTGCTCGCCTATCCGATTGAAAAATTCTTAAAAGGCAGATTCTTTGCCTACGAGAAAGAGGTGTCTTAGAGAAAGGAAGAGATTTGCAGATGTTGTTATACGCCTTACAATCAAATACTACGTGTTCTACAGACTCAATACCATTTGCAGAACAGGGACAGATCCTTTCTTCATAAGGAGTTTTATTAAATCTTCCTTTCAGGACTCCAGATGGGAGCACATCCCAGCGCATTCGTGTAAATGTTCTTCTGTAGTCCTAATTTAGTAAACGGGAAAGGTAGGGCATAGGGATTACTCTGTTATCTGGAGCCAAGAGGACTCGCCATTTCCCTATCATGTTTAAATCGTGTTGTCTTGAGATATCCAGTATTCTGTTTTGCCATAGACTTGGCCAGGGGTCATTTCGTAGAAAAAGA
>NW_015161554.1:11970-13423 GCF_001447785.1 Gekko japonicus
AAGCAGGGGGCGGGGCTTCGTCATGTGCCCCGCCCCCCGTACCTCACCCGGGGGAACTGCGATCCCCCGCGATCCCCCCCGAAATGACCTCTGCTCGTCACGCTAGTGTTTTCTAGGACATTCCTTCTTATATTTGCTCAGCAAACATACACCTCTTCAGCTTTCTTTCTTTTTCATAATAAACCAGATTTCTTTCAGAACGGTTCCTTTTTGTTATGGTTCGTGACTCGAAACACCTCAGGCGTCTGCTTTGGGCATTTTACCGCTTTTATCAAATGTTCCTCTTTCTGGATAGATAAGCCCCTGCTATTCCCTCAGTTCCCCTCCGCCATATTGGAATTTTGTGCAATAAACTATATACATATATATTTTACTGTAAATAGGACAACACAGTCTCCACACACATGCCAGGTTCATGTTAAAAACAATAATTCCCTCCACTTTGCTTCAGTTTTGTTTTCTCCATGCCAGTTTACATCCTTCTGTTTTAAACATTTAATGCCACATTTCTTGACTTCAAACAAAAAACCTCCTGGCTGCCCTTTTTTCTCTGTTCTTTGTTATTTAATTATTTTTAATTATTTTCTCAAAAAAGAAGAAGAAGAAGGTGGGATACAGAAGGAATAAGGGAAAATATAGATTCATCAAGTTTGTTAAATATTATGGGTTGTTACATGCAACAAGTAAAATCAGACGTATTATTATCAAATGTATTACATATTTCAAATATAGATGCAGGCAATCAAACATCAGTATTGCAGAATTTTGGGATAGATTCTCTCTTTAAAGAATAAACAAGAACTTTCCTAATTTTCCTGCCTTCTTTTTGATGATAAGAAGAACTTTTGCTTTGTTTCAAAATTGTTCCTGCCTTTTTTTCATGGCTTATTTTCACAATGCTTTCCTTTTGCTGTGTATATATCTTTTTCAGATTGCTATTGATATATTACTCAGTTTGAGAAAATATTTCCAACTATGTATTTTAGTCTATTTTTATTAATGAGCACAAAATCCCCCCCCCAAATTTTTATTTATTTATTTTGCCCCCCGAAGGGGATTTTTTTATTTGCATTTTCTATAAACTACAAAAAACTACAACTAAAGATTGAAAGGGGAAAGGAAACCATGCTCTATCACTATAACTATGGGAAATGGGGAAAGGATAGACTAATACATAGCAACTACTTGGTGGGGAAAGGGGACCACTATTCTAAACTATATCATCTATTGGTTTGGGGAAAGGAGAGCTAATACATATCACGATCTTATTAGCTAAAAATAAGGCTTATTAACCTAATATTACAAGTTTGGTGTACAATTTAATTCATTGCAGTATTGCTTTAAGAGTATGCATTTAATAGCTTAACACAAATTCTGCCTTTAAGAACTATTGTTCTTGTTCTAGAGTCTTTTCTTCCTGCGTTTCTTCGTTTTCTTGGGTTTAGGGGCGGCT
>NW_015161554.1:14053-27144 GCF_001447785.1 Gekko japonicus
GTTTGGTGTTGAGGTTAGTCATCTGTTCCATTAGGGGGCGCAGTGCATTTGCTAATAGTGAAGAAAAGTCTGTAGTTACTTCCTGGTTCTGGGAAGGAGTCGTTGGTATGTTATTTCCGGTCACCAGTTTTTTCTCCGGCGCCCTCCGTCCTCTCCCAGCCATAATATCAACAAAAGTTATACGATTTGATCCCGCTTTGTATATTTTAGCAATTTTTGCATTCGCTTAACTTCTTATGCGCTTCTTTTAGCTCAAAGTCTTTTTATTTCCAATTTAAAACTGTTTTTAAAGTTTACTCAGAAGAAGGGGGGGTGCTTGAATTCCTCTCCCCCAGCACTTCAAACTTAGGCGCTTCCAATTACTACCAAGGTTCAGTTCACTTTTTTCACCTGAGCTTTGCTTAACTCACAGTTTGGAGACCTGGAGATCTTTTGGAAGCATTTTAAAGTTTTGATTGTGGTCGCTTGCTCCGGCAGTCGTCTCTACCGATTTAAAACCGCTTTTAAATCTTTTTCAAAAAAAAGGGGGGGGAATGCTTAGTCCCTCTCCCTCCACGCTTCAAACGTAGGCGCTTCCAATTACTACCAAGGTCAGTTCGCTTTTTCACCTGAGCTTTGCTTAACTCACAGTTTGGAGACCTGGAGATCTCTTGGAAGCATTTTAAAGTTTTGATTGTGGTCGCTTGCTCCGGCAGTCGTCTCTAAGTGCCGTATTGGCTCCACGGCAACGGTACCTTTCAAGGATAAGGTGAGCCTCAATCCTTGGTCGTCGCCTTGGAAGAGGCTCTCCTCAGCTTCCCAGGCTGAGGGTCTCCTACAGAGACCCCGGGGAGGTCCAGGATGAACTCGGACTCCTCCCGTTGGCCGGGTCTCAGTGCGTCCCCATCAGAGCAAGGCGGGACGCGTCCAAGCGGCGAAACACTTAAACTGGAAGTCCCCCCAAATTTATTTTCACACTTTTATAATGTAATTCTTATCAGTGCCTTGTACATTTATTTACTTTATTTCTACTCTGGGTTTCTTCCCAATGGGAGCCCAGAGTGGCTCATACCATTTTCCTCTCCTCCGTTTTATCCTCTCAACAACCCTGTGAGGTAAGTTAGGCTCAGAGTTATGTGACTGGCCCAAGGTCACCCAGTGAGCTTCTCTGGTAGAATTCGAACTTGAGTCTCCCAGATCCTAATCTAACACTCTTAGCCACTATGCCACACTGGCCCTCCAGTGAATGTAGAAAAGGTGATTTTTCCTCCCTTGACAGTGACTCTTTTAAATAGATGGCTTCCTTTTGTGAGTGGTTTGTGGACATAGTCTGTATACAGTTCGTTCTTCCCACATCAGCCTTTCATTGAACTCATGTTATAAATTTTCTAGATTGCTCAGGGTTCCATTTACAACACAGGTGTGGCTGAAGACAATTCTCTCTCACACACAGAATTTCTATTTCTGCTCTCATTTTACTCTAACATGTTTTTTTAAAAATCCCATACTTCCTCCAAGGCATTCAGGGTAGAATAGATTATATTCTCCCTTACATAAGGACATCAGAGGAGCCAGTGGATCAGGCCAGTGAGGGTTCCTCCCATCCAGCATCCCGTCTCACACAGCGGCCAGCCAGTTCCTCTGGAGGGCCAACAGCGGGGCAGAGAGGCCGAGGCCTTCCCCTGAGAAGAACCTCAGAAGAGCCCTGCTGGATCAGACCAGTGAGGGTCCATCTAGTCCAGCATCCCATCTCACACTGAGGCCAACCAGCTCCTCTGGAGGGCCAGCAACAGGGCAGAGAGGCCGAGGCCTTCCCCTGAGAAGAACCTCAGAAGACCCCTGCTGGATCAGACCAGTGAGGGTCCATCTAGTCCAGCCTCCTGTCTTACACAGCGGCCAGACAGTTCCTCTGGCCAACAACAGGGCACAGAGGCTGAGGCCTTCCCCTGATGTTGCTACCTGGCTCTGGGATTCAGAGGTTGACTGCCTCTGGGTGTGGAGGTTCCCCTCAGTCACCATGCCTAGTAGCCACTGATAGACCTATCCTCCATTTATCTCTCTTTTCCCTTTTCAAGCTGTTTATTCCTGTGGCCATCATGACAACCTCTGGCACTTAATCCCAAATTTTTGTTGCTCTTTGGCTGCGGTCACGCACACGAAATAATCTTCTTTCAATGCACTTCCCAACTGGATCTTGCCAGTTCACACAGTAAAAATCCAATTTGAAAGTGGATTGAAATTGAATTTTTTTAGTGTGTGTGACGGCAGCCTCTGTGTAAAGTAGTATTTCCTTTTGTTGGATCTTTCTCCATTTTAATCCACACAGGTGCTACCTCACAGAAGGGAGACTGAACAGCCAGAGGTCACTCCGTAAATTCCATCATGGAGTGGGAATTCGAACCCAGCTCTCCCCAGTCTCTGGTCTGATACTGTAAACTCCAAAGGTTTTGGTGGATTGTATAATTGGACCGTGGCATTATTTTTATCCTGCGAGCCACCTTGAAACACTGTGGTGCAGAGCAGGTGTAAACATATTCCACATAATATTCTCCCGTTCTGACGTTTGTTCTGGTTTAATTTTCAACTTCATCTTTTCCCGTTCCATTTCCTCTCCCACTAGCCTTGCATGCAATCATTAACTTTTGAAAAGCTGGCTTGGGGGTTTGACACCAAGACACGCTTCAGGCCAGGGGTCTCCAACCTTTTTGAGCCTGTGGGCCCCTCTGCAATTCTGACATGGCATGGTGGGGGGGGGGGGTCTCCATCTAGCTCAAAACTGTCTCTTGGGGACTGACAGAGTCTGGGAAACAAAAGTGTCTTTCCCAACACCTACCCTTTAATGAGAGATGCCAGCCATTGAACCTGGGAGTTTCTCAAATCTCAGTTTTTAAAGTTTCAAATGTTTAATACAGTCAAAGAGCCATAAAATATGTTGTCGAAGGCTTTCACGGCCAGAGTTCGTTAGCTGTTATAGATTTTCCCGGCTGTATGGCTGTGGTCTTGGCATTGTAGGACCTGATGTTCCGCCAGCAGCTGTGACTGGCATCCTCAGAGATATAACACAGAAAGATGGAGGACTCTCTGTGTCGAGGTGAGAAGAAAAATGGTAGGCAGGTAATTTATATCTACCCCAGAAGGTGGGGTAGGGCTGAGTCATTATGCTTTCCTGTGGAGGTTTCTTTTGCATATGGATTTTTCTTCTCCCTTTGACACAGAGAGTACTCCATCTTTTTGTGTCATACCTCTGAGGATACCAGTCGCAGCTGCTGGCGAAACGTCATGTCCTACAATGCCAAGACCACAGCCATACAACCCGGAAAATCTACAACAGCTAACCATAAAATAACCACCAAAGCCATTAAAACAAACAGGGTATACAATTCAGCCAAACACCCCTTTTAAAATCTTGAGCATAAAATTAAACTAGGCATTTCCATCTAAAAATTGTTGACAATATCTTATGGCTTTCACAGCAAACACTGCCACCATTAAAGTAATTTCTTGATTCTTGTCTAAATAAAATCTAATATTTCTCCTGGGGAAATTGGACAGAAACTGGTACTAAATAAACAGAACGAAAGTTCTGGTAAAGTTTACATTCGAAACGAACATGCTCCATTGGCTCAATTCTTCCATCCCTGCAGATGAAGAAGAAGCAGAAGAAGAAGAAGAGAAGAGATTGGATTTATACCCCGCCCTTCACTACCCGAAGGAGTCTCAGAGCAACTTACATTCCCTTCCACTCCGCACAACAGACACCCTGTGAGGTAGGTGGGACTGAGAGAGCTCTGACAGAAACTGCTCTTTTTCAAGAACAGCTGTGTCAGAACTATGGCTTGCCCAAGGTCACCCCAGCAGGTGCAAGTGGCGGAGTGGGGAATCAAACCCGGTTCTCCCAGATTAGAGTCCTCACACTTAACCACTACACCAAATTGGCTCACACACCAAGCCAGCTCACAAGTTGCACAAACATTCTTCAAACATGTGCTGTATCATGCATGCCCTCTTCGTCATTCCCACCTTGACCAAAGATTATGGGTCCTGTGCCAACATCTAGTTCGGCTGTCTGGCTGTGGTCTTGGCACTGCAGGGCCTGACGTTTCGCCAGCAGCTGTGACTGGCATCCTCAGAGGTATAACACGGAAAGATGGAGGACTCCCTGTGTCCTTTTATTGTCGCCTCAGTCTCAAACGTTTAGACTGTAAACTACACAGAGCAGGAATCTGCCATTTCCGCTGACACCGTAAAATACCACATATTACTCTCCCAAAACAAATTTCATCATGATCTTATTTACTTTTTTATACATATTTATTTTTCAATTTTTTTCAATTTTTCACTCAACATATTTGTACCAATCTTATACATTTCATGACATAACCTTCTTCTATCTTTTATAACATTTTCAGCTTTTAACTAGCCTAATTTTAGGTTAATTCTATCTTCTCTATCTTCAGCCAGTCGTAAATTATTCTCCATCTGTCCCAGAAGAGTTTCTCCGATTTATTTTGTAGCTCTATGTTACTTTTGACTTGCCTGATGTATATGAGCACTGAGTAGTTATGTCTTTCTGGGAACGCCTGCTCTTCACAGTTAAGAAAGATCGTAAGCAGGTTTGAAATATTGACTGCTTGTACATATCTGCTTTACAACTACCACGCTATGTTTCGAATGTATCTTGTACTTGTTTTTATGATCCTGGAGAGAGGTTGCTGTCCCCTATATGGAACTATTGCTCTGTCTATTTTTTTGTTTTGTTTTGTTTTGTCTGTTGGAAAAAATTGGTAATAGAAATAAAAATAATAAATAAATAATAAAACACCACATATTACAAAGGGAGGGGGGAAGACAACAATGGGAGGACTTCTAGTGTCCTGGCCCCATTGGTGGACCTCCTGTTGGCACCTGGTATTTTTGGCCACTGTGTGACACAGAGTGCTGGACTGGATGGACCATTGGCCTGATCCAACATTGGCTTCTCATGTTCTTATGATTACATGAGACCACAGGGCACTTCAGAAGGTGAGAAGGAGGAGGAGGAGAAGAGATTGGATTTATACCTTGCCCTTCAC
Source organism: Gekko japonicus (assembly GCF_001447785.1). Lineage (NCBI taxonomy): Eukaryota > Metazoa > Chordata > Lepidosauria > Squamata > Gekkonidae > Gekko > Gekko japonicus. Next base: position 19,105 of record NW_015161554.1, read on the forward strand.
TACCTGAAGGAGTCTCAGAGTGGTTTACAATCCCTTTCCCTTCCCCTCCCCACAACAGACACCCTTTGAGGTAGGTGGGGCTGAGAGAGCTCTCTCAAGAACTGCTCTTGAGAGAATAGATCTGAAAGAACTTATGCCTGACCCAAGGTCACACCAACAGCTGCATGTGGAGGAGTGGGGAATCAAACCTGGTTCTCCCAGATTAGAGTCCCCACACTCTTAACCACTACACCAGTGAGTGCTAAGATGAGCAAAAGGCCCAGTTTCCCCATTCTTATTTTTGGCCGGAACATCCACAAAGGTCAGAAGCAGACACTTGTGCACAATCCGTTTCTTCTGGAAGGTCCCCAAATCGTGTACAAGTCCATGATGGGTGTGTATTGACAGAGCTCCTACCACCTGGCCACTGACAGGGGATGAGGAGTTAAGGGTTGCCAGATCCAGACTGAGAAATTCCTGGAGATTTGGGGATGGAGCCTGGGGAGGACAGGGACCTCAGTGGGGTACAGTGCCATAGAGTCCACCCTCCAAAGCAACCATTTTCTCCAGAGGAACTGATCTGTGCAGTCTGGAGATGAGCTGTAATTTCAGGGGATCCCCAGGTCCCACCTGGAGGCTGGCATCCCTAGCTTAAGCACGAGGCAGATCCACCTTTTGCATGAGGCAGATCCACCCTACCTTTGACCCACCCTTAGCCTAGCTACACTCTTTAAAAGTTCATTTTACGATCCCTGTCACTTCCTTGTGCTCTGTCAATAAATCAATCGTTTCCCAGGGGTTGCACAAATTCGCGGAAGAGGAGTTCAGCTGGCACGCAGTCGTTCCTACGAGTGCCTTTTTTACTTCCAGAGTAGCCCTCATTTGCATATGCTTCTGCAAATATTTCCTCCCTCCTTCTCTGCCGTGGATCTGTTGTCAAAATGTGGTGTTGAAAGATTCCAGTCTGATGCCATACGACATCACAACAACGCACCACAGTGGAGAATTTCTCAATGCAGTAAAGCCCACAGGATTAGGAGTGGTAAAGCTGACGAGCCATACCTCCAACGATGGCACAAAATTCATATGCTGACATGGGTTCTGACTCACAAAAGCTTCTGCCACAATAAATCCATCGGTCTTTGGTGTCACAAGATGGTTTCGCTTTCCTCCTTTCTCTTGTGTCAGCAGAAGACTCTAGTCTTCTTGTTGTTGTTCAGTCGCACAGTGTAGTCTTGTTGTTGTTGTTCAATCGCACAGACGAGTCTGACTCTTCGCGACCCCATGGACCTCATCATGGCAGGACCTCCTGCCTTCCGTCATCCTCCGGAGTTTGCTCAACTTCATGTCCATTGCATCAATCACACTGTCTAAACCAGGGGTGTCAAACATGTGGCCCGAGGGCCAGATCAGGCCCCTGGAGGGCTTCTATCAGGCTCACAGTGGAACTGGCTGTCTTCTGCTTCTTCTTCCAGTTCTGCTGCTGCTGCAACATCGTAGGTTTGCAGCTTACAGATACACACCTGAGCATACTCAAGATTGCAACAACACGGACATTTTGATGCAATAATTCAGAGCAAGAGGTGTCAGTTATCAGACACTGTTAAATAAACAAAATATTGCAAGAGTGCTAATGTTTTAAGCATGTTTTTATTTTAAGTAAAAAAAAAACTTTGTACTTGTGTCCTTTACAAAATTTATATCTCCGCTACCTGGCATTACATTTTACGACACACGTGGCCTGGCCCAACAAGGTCTCATTTATGTCAGATCCGGCCCTCATAACAAAAGAGTTCGACACCCCTGGTCTAACCATCTCATCCTTTGCCGCCCCCTTCTTCTTTGACCTTCAGTCTTTCCCAGCATCGGGGTCTTCTCCAGTGAGTGCTCCCTTCTCATTGGGTGGCCAAAGTATTTGAGCTTCAGTTTCATTATCTGGCCTTCCAGGGAACAGCCAGGGTTGATTTCTTTTAGGATTGACTGATTTGATCTCCTTGCAGTCCAAGGGACTCTCAAGAGTCTTCTCCAGCACCATAATTCCAAACCATCTATTCTTCGGCACTCGACTGTAGTCTTATGGGAACCAGTATTGTTAGTTTGATGGATCTGCCACATCCAATCCTCTGAAATTTAATTCCGGCCTCCACAATAAGGATCCCTGTTTATGAAAAAAGGCCGAAAGAACACAGAGAAACAATCTTTGTGTGTGTGCTACTGGTGGTCTACTTGTCACTGCGATGATCATTAAAGTTTCTACAGTGTGGAAAGTTCACAGTTGTGTCAATCATTTTTCTTTGCTCCTTTTCCCCTCTGTTTTCTTCCCTAGCAGCTTTCTTCCAGGCTCGCATCCATTTCGTCTATTTTTTGCAGGATTTCTGCTTATCTGTGCCGCATTCTGCTTAGAATGTGATACGGTTTCTGGATTAGAGGAGCTGGGGAGAGCTGGGAAGGCATCCAAAACCGAAGCCCCAGCTAAGACAAGGAAACAAAATATTGGGATGTGCTGATATAGTCCGACTCAATGAATCCCTGACTTAATCCTATTAAGGCATCATTTTTGGTTCCCGTTCTCCAGTGTGTCTCCTTGGATATGCTCAGGCACACATTCGATAAAGCTACGTCTGGTGTCGGGATACGCGTAAGTTGAGAAAATCGGAGCGGGGTGGAACCTACGACTGCGTTCGGGCAAGTCTTCGTCCAGTGACTAGAGAGAATCTCTCTAAGGCAGGGGGGTTCTCAAAGCGGGTGTGCGTGTAGCTTCACCTCCTGCGGTAGCCATTTTGTGGTTGGATCCATCTCGTGTGGCAGCCATTTTGTGGTTGGATCCAGGGCTTTTTTTGTAGAAAAAATCCAGCAGGAACTCATTAGTATAATAGGCCACCCCCAGCAGCAGAAACTAATTAGCATATTAGGCCCCACCCCCTGACTGCACCGCTCATTAGCCTATTGGGCCGCATTCCCATGTTACCAGAAGTGTGGTCATCCAGCCACACCCACCTTTTGCTTCTTATTCTGTTTACCTTGTTTGTTGTCAAAACCCAGGGCTTTTTTTATGTTTGGCCACACATCCCTAATTGTAGCCAATCCTAATGAGTTTCTGCTGTTGGGTGTGGCCTATTATGCTAATGAGTTCCTGCTGGGCGTGGCCAACTTGGGAGCCAGCCGGAACTCCGTTCCTGTGCGTTCCTGCCCCAAAATAGCCCTGGTTGGATCCATCTTGTGTGGCAGCCATTTTGTGGTTGGATCCATCTCGTGTGGCAGCCATTTTGTGGCTGCGCTCACCACCCTGTACCAGAATTCCAAAGGAGCTCTGCTCTGAGAGATAAAGTTTTCTTCCAACAGAGAAAGACTTCCTTTGATGAAAAAAGCCAATGTGTACGTACGTACCACGATTCACAAAAGTAGGGATGCCAGCCCTCCGGTAAATCAAAACATACAAGAACCATGAAATTATAACTATGGAAAGTTCAATATGTCAATATTTTCTTATTGTAGTGCACATGTCTCTACAATAGGGTTGCCAGCCTCCAGGTGGGGCCTGGGGATCTCCTGCTTTGACAGCTGATCTCCAGCGGACAGAGATCAGTTTCCCTGGAGAAAATGGCTGCTTTGAAAGGTGGACTCTGTGGCATTGCACCATGCTGAGGCCCCTCCCCTCCCCAAACCCCACCCTCTCCCGGCTCCACCCCCAAAGTCTCCAGGTATTTTCTAACCCTATTCTAGGTAAAGGTAAAGGTTTCCCTTGCTCAAAAGCCAGCCAAATCTGACTCTAGGGGGCGGTGCTCATCTCCGTTTCCAAGCCGAAGAGCCAGTGCTGTCCAAAGACATTTCCGTGGTCACGGGGCCGGCATGACTAGACCCCTAGGCGCCCGGAACACTGTTACCTTCCCACCGAAGCGGTACCTATTTATCTACTTGCAGTTCCTTGCTTTCGAACTGCTAGGTTGGCAGGAGCTGGGGCCAGAGACGGGAGCTCACTCCATCATGCGGCACTCGGGTCTCGAACTGCTGAACTACCGACCTTCCGGTCTGCAGCTCAGCATCTTAACCACTTGAGCCACCACGGCCCTTAACCCTACTCTACTACGGTACATATCTTAATCACTATAAACAATTAATTATCACTATCAACAGTTCATTCTAATGATGAAAGAAAGCGCGGTAAGTGTTCTTTCCAAAAAATTTTTAAAAGAATTTTTTTTATTTTTTCCATATCAACAAACAAAAACAGACATAACACATACACATAAAATGGGGGGTTACATACACTTATTTATATTATCTAGCTGTCAGCTCCTGCTGTGTTCTTTCCAAGATTAAAGTGCTTGTGCTGTAGTAAACGGTTCTATGTCCTTTGTTCTTTCAAATCCACTAATTGTGATGATTTATGGACGTACTAACAGAGCCTCTGATGGACATGTCGACCTGCAATTCTGTTTCATCTCAGTTTTCTCAAAGCGGCGACAGAACAAAATCCATATATCCCAATATCTATAACACATAGCATAGCAATTTACTTAGGTCCAATGCTCCCTCTAAGCTATGGAGTCTTGTGAGCAATAATTCTACTTTGTGAGCTACCAGCATTAAAGTTGTGAGCAGGTGATTTGGCGACTGCATACGTTAGTTTGCTCTGGAGCCATCTTTCCTGAGCTCAGACAAAAATCTGTGAGCCGGAGGCTAAAAAACCTGTGAGCTAGCTCACACTAACTCAGCTTAGAGGGAACACTGCTTCCCAAACCACGCCCTTCTCTGGCTGCATCCCAAAAATCTCAAAGTATTTCCCAACTCAGAGCTAACAACCCTAGTTGGGCTTGAGGATCCCCTGGAATTACAGCTCGTCTCCAGACTATGGAGATCAGTTCTCCGGGATAAAATGGATGTTTTGGAGGGTGGACTCTGTGGCATTGCACCCCACTGAGGTTTCTGTCCTCCAGCAGGCTCCACCCCCAAATTTCCAGAAGTTTCCCAACCTGGGGGTGGCAACCCGGCAAGCTCCCCACTCTTGGGTAGCCAGCTGCAGCTTCGGACATACCTGGAGGTTTTGGGGATAGAGACTGAGGAAGGCAAGGTTTGGGGAGGGGAGGAACTTCGAGGGGATACAATGCTACAGAGTCCACCTTCCAAAGTGGTCCTTTTCTCCAGGTGAGCTGATCTCTGTTGCTTTGGGAAGAGATTCGAGAGATATTGCATGGATCTGTATGATCGTCATTCCTGTGGCGCTCCGTGAAGAGATTGGTGGTGAAAAATATCTGAAACCACTTTTTACTCTGGAACATGCGACCTGACGAAGCATTGAGGGAAACAGATTGTGTATCTGGGAAAAACTGTAGTCGCATGACAATTGTTGGAAGCAGCAGCACTGCATGACGTAAAATAAAGAAACAAAAAGAAGCAGAAGCAAATTCATGGGCTGCAATTGGACTTGAATCAATTTTTCACAGTGAACATTGGTGGGGTGTACCCCCCACTGGTGGCTAGGGGGAACCTGGCACCTCTATGGGCACCAGTACCAACTAAATGTTTTCCTATTACCTGTAGGGATTTTGCAGGGTGGGAGAAGTGAAACTACAGCCACAGAGAAGCCTGGGAAGATGACCCCCCCCACCTCTGACTGTCAACAGCAGGAAACAGAATGTGGAATTTCTAGCTCTTGTCCTGTTTTGAAGTGAAAGAGGAAAGCCTCAGGAAGTCTGGGGCGCTTTGGAAAAGCCAGACTCCTCCCTCTCAGCTCTTAAATTCTTCACCTGCGGAAGGCAGGTACATCAAACAGATCCCAAACAGGCACCTGCGAGCACCTGCAAGGGAAAGCGATGAGCGGCGACAGATTCCCCGTGGAGGTGAAAGCCCTTGGCTTGCTGAAGCATGGGAAACAGAAGGTATTTTGCCTGCACTCCTCCGCTTTTGTGCTTGCTCTCTGCAGCAGGGGAGTTTTAGATGCTTTACATTATATCGTTACAACCAGTGTTCCCTCTAAGCTGAGTTATTGTGAGCTAGCTCACAGTTTTTTAGCCTTCGGCTCAGAAGTTTTTGTCTTAGCTCAGGAAGGATGGCGCCAGAGCAGACTAATTTATGCAGTAGCCAAATCGCTGGCTCACAACTTTAATGCCGGTAGCTCACAAAGCAGAATTTTTGCTCACAAGACCCCACAGCTTAGAGGGAACATTGTTTACAACCCTGGCATTTAGAATTACTACCGAAAGGCAGACATTAAAGCAATAACCAAAAAATGAAAATAAGGCGTGATGATATTATGATTAGGAATAAACATCCCTCTTTCGCTCTTCCACCATTGTATCGCTTCTGCCTTGGGCAAAAGGCCTTCTTAAGCTAGGGGTGCTAGCCCTCCAGGTGGGACCTGGGGATCCCCCTTAAATTATATAGTTACAACCCTGGCATTTAGAATTACTTCCGAAAGGCAGAAATTAAAGCAATAACAAAAAAATGAAAATAAGCCGTGATGATACTATGATTAGGAATAAACGTCCCTCTTTCGTTCTTCCACCACTGTATCGCTTCTGCCTTGAGCAAAAGGCCTTCTTAAGCTAGGGGTGCCAGCCCTCCAGGTGGGACCTGGGGATCCCCCGGAATTCCAGCTCCTCTCCAGACTACAGTTTAAAGTATATATCCCAACCTGGATCTGGCAAACCCTACCCCCCCACCCAATTCCCACCGTGGCCAGGGGGAACCGGGCAACCCTACATGTTGGTCTGCATTAGAAAAGTTAGAATCAAGTCCAGTAGCACCTTAGAAACCAACAAGAGTCCAGAGCAATGCTCCCTCTAAGCTGTGAAGTCTTGTGAGCAAAAATTCTACTTTGTGACCTCCTGGCATTAAAGTTGTGAGCGAGCAATTTGGATGCTGCATAAATTAGTTTGCTCTGGAGCCATTCCTTCCTGAGCTGAGACAAAAAAATGTGTGAGCCGGAGGCTAAAGAACTGGGAGAGAGCTCACACTAACTCAGCTTAGTGGGAACAGTGGTCCAGAGTATAAGCTTTCGAGATTCAAATCTTCATTTGTCAAGAAACGAATATCGCTGTACATCTTTAGTTTATTATTATTACGATCTTAAGACCAACATAAAGAGTATAAGCATAATATGTGAGGGAGAGAGAGAAAGCAGTCATAATATACAAAAATAAAAAGCTGAATTTAAGAACTTTTAAAATTAAAAACTTTTAATTTAGGATCGGTCCCAATGTGATCAGTGTCTTTAGAATGCAGATTTTTTACAATCGAGGGTTCAGGCCAGACCTAAAAGCTGAAGACTTGCTAGGCAGTGCCTTCCCCGTTTCTGCAGAAATTAAAAGGAGCTGCTTGAAGGACATTTTTTGTCTTGGACTCCTGCAAACATCACAGATTTCCCTGTGGGTCGTTGCAGATCTGAAGCCAACCGAACTGACTCCTGGCCAGCCATATCTGATGCAGCTGGGCAGGACATTTTTAAAAAAATCAGCCCAGCCAAAAATCTCGTCTTCCTGACTAATTGCCAGAGGAAGGGGTAGAAAGCCGAGGTTTAAAAAAAGGACTCCTGGTCAATACTCCCTCTAAGCTGTGGAGTCTCATGAGCAAAAATCCTAGTTTGTGAGCTATTGGCATCAAAGTTGTGAGGGGGCGATTTGGCTACTGCATAAATTAGCTTGCTCTGGAGCCATCCTTCCTGAGCTAAGACAAAAATGTGTGAGCTGGAGGCTAAAAAACTGAGCTAGCTCACACTAACTCAGCTTAGAGGGAACACTGCTCCTGGTCCTGGGTCACTCCATAAGTAAAACTTTAATTTAATTTAAAGTTTAAATTGCTAACTTGACGTTAAGGCCAGAAAAATGTCAGCATGGCAAGATGTAGCATTCCCTAAAGAGGGGGGAAAGACCTCACGTGTGCAATTTTAGACTGCTTGAATTAGCCTCGGCTTTATGCATTTGGCCTAGGGTTGCCAGACTCCAGGTGGGGACTGGAGATCTCCTAGAATTATGACTCATCTCTAGACGACAGAGATCAGTTTCCCTGGTGAAAATGGACACTTCAGAGGGATGCCTCTACGGTCTCACATTCCTGCGGAGC
>NW_015161554.1:27427-27598 GCF_001447785.1 Gekko japonicus
TCCCAGGGTGTCTGTTGTGGGGAGGGGGAGGGAAAGGAGTTTGTGAGCCGCTCTGAGACTCCGAGTGAATGGTGGGGTATAAATCCAGTCTTCTCCTTCTCTTCTTCTATTTGTTATTCTCGCACTGTGTCCCTCGCCAACTTGGCTATTTTTGTGTATAAAATACATACT